>NC_051159.1:31445394-31612968 GCF_013339745.2 Dermacentor silvarum | reverse complement strand
GCGAGGAGCAGAGAGTTACTAAGGGAAGGGTAGCAAAGGTAAGCGCGAAACTATAATGGCTGCGTACTTGTTCAAGCAAACACCTCTAACTTTGCTATTACAGCATCACTTGAAAAAATTCTTGCGGCGGTATATTCGTCGTAGACTAATACATGGCTACCACTATATAGTAGCAAATTTTCAAGCTTAAAGAGTGGTTTAGGGGCCCTTTAAATAATTGAGATCTTCCACTTTTGTGCAACTTGTTGCAAGTGAAATTCAACAGTTTTGCTAACTGGCTTGTTACGACTCCTGTTTGGCCAACCTTGCATGGAATTAAAAAAAAAAAAAAAAACAGCCTGCAAGTTGCCAAGTTCGCAGACTACACGCAGCCCCTCATCTTGCACCTCGTGGAGAAGAAGTCGGGTCACTGGGATCCCAACATACGGACGCTCTGCTCGCAAGCGCTGTTCAAGCTCACCGTGGACGATCCTGGCTTTGTGAGGCAGACCTGTGTGCCCAAGCTCTTGGCTGCATTGCACAGTCGAAACCTGAACAACAAGCTGGGAGCCCTGTTGTCTATTGGGGAAATCGTGCACTCGCTCTGTGAGCTGGGCGAGAAGAGGGGTGAAAGTGTCTATGACGCCTTAGGTAAGCTCCTCTCTTGTCTGGATGCCGTTCACTAGAAAGGGGTCAGCCTAAGCATTTATTCCAGTCTATGCTGGCCTCGATTCTACGAGGGCCCCTGTAATACGGAAAGGTCAGAAAATAAGAAAGCTTTCCGGGAATGTAATCCGAACGAAAAAAGGCGTTGGACTGCCAAAAGAACATGCAACATTGTCGAGATACAGTGTAGACCGCTTATAACGTAAGTCGCCCAAGTCGCGAATATCTGCACTATAAGTGGTACCGCACTATAAACAAAACACCGATTTTCAAGCCCTGCACGTTTGCAAAACATGTAGACCAAGCATGTAGACACACTTTGTACTATCGCGCGCACATCACGATTACGTTTTCGCCAGTGAGCTGGCGAAAACCTAATCGATGTAGCCGGTGCTCTTCAAGCTCGACAGCTTTGCACCGAGTGAAAACGAAACGCCTGTTTGCCGCAACTGCTGCAGAAAAAACCGTGACTGCTATCGATGTGATTATGAACGGCGACTTTGCGGTGCTGAAGGCACGCGCCCAACGCACGCACCGAGTCGTCCAGTCGCTGCAACAACTGGCCGTCGAAACCGCGCTCGCGATATCTATGTGATCATCAATGGCGACTACGCAGTTTTTTAGGCACGCGGCCGATGCGCGTACCGATTAAAAACGAAACTACTGTTCGCCGCAACCGCTGCGGAGAAAACCGCGGCCGCTATCGATGCGATCGTGGATGACGACTACGCATTTACGAAAGCCCGTGGCCAACGCGGTGTTATGCGCTGCGGCAAACGCAAGATTACAGGCTTTAAAGACACAAATAGGCTCGAAGCGTTCCGGCGTTGCTGTCATTCACGTACGATTTCAACTGATGGCTGTGGCGATGCGGACTCCACCGCTTCGTTTCGGTTGGACGCTTGCGCCGTTCTTGCTCTTTTGTGTCGCACATTTGCGACGCTCCTCGCTCACCGAACTCCGACTGTAGTATGAATTAACCGATGTGCGGCCAAATAAGTCCGAATTAATGAGAGTTTGATTGCATTGAATAATGCATACGCCAGCCGGGAGCACGCACCTTGTTGAAAAGCGTGCCGACTAAAAAAAAAAGAAGCATCGAAAGAGGCATCGCTGCCGCCCTTGTCGGCGAGATTTTTCTGCGGAAGCCACATTATAACCGGTATTTCGTCTCACGCGGCTGCACTGTAGGCGGTATGCGTATACATGGAGTGCTATGGGAAAGTTAAAGCGATACGGACACAAAAGTTGGCGGGTGGTTCTTTGCGTCGGAACAAAAGTTGAACTGTTGAAAATGACGAATACGAAGCTGCTTTGAAAGAAAGAACGAGAAACATCTTTTTTTGCGATTTTCTGTTGCACCTTGCCTCCAAGCGGCCGCCAGCCGAAGCTTAAATTTCACGTCATGACCCCCACCGGTGCGCGCACGTGGCCAAGGTCGGCCACAGCCGTCGCAGTGTTTCCGGGGGTGTCGGTGCCTTGCAGCGTTTGTTTCACCCCTTTCGGCGATCTTCGCACGTGATCCGTCCGAAACATTATCCCCGTCGGCGCTCCACGCAGGTGGTGCGTCTTACATGTGCCTTCCCGCGGTCATCGCTCGGTATTGACGCGTTCGTCATGGCGGAAGGAAATGCCCAGACATTGCTGTTATAATAGCATCGTCGGTCGTGACACACCGTCGCACACGTTCCCCAAAAACGCGAAGGTGCGTAAACTTTGGATACCTACCTACCAGCCATCACGCCCAGGCTGGAGACCTCTAAAAATGACTTCGTCACCACTTCGTCGACAATGATTATGTGGCAAGCCCGGCTGTGCTGAAAATCCTGGCTTGCTGTGCTGACGATCCTGGCTTTGTGAGGCGGACCTGTGTGCCCAAGCTCTTGGCTGCATTGCACAGTCGAAACCTGAACAACAAGCTGGGAGCCCTGTTGTCTATTGGGGAAATCGTGCACTCACTCTGTGAGCTGGGCGAGAAGAGGGGTGAAAGTGTCTATGACGCCTTAGGTAAGCTCCTCTCTTGTCTGGATGCCGTTCACTAGAAAGGGGTCAGCCTAAGCATTTATTCCAGTCTATGCTGGCCTCGATTCTACGAGGGCCCCTGTAATACGGAAAGGTCAGAAAATAAGAAAGCTTTCCGGGAATGTAATCCGAACGAAAAAAGGCGTTGGACTGCCAAAAGAACATGCAACATTGTTGAGATACAGTGTAGACCGCTTATAACGTAAGTCGCCCAAGTCGCGAATATCTGCACTATAAGTGGTACCGCACTATAAACAAAACACCGATTTTCAAGCCCTGCACGTTTGCAAAACATGTAGACCAAGCATGTAGACACACTTTGTACTATCGCGCGCACATCACGATTACGTTTTCGCCAGTGAGCTGGCGAAAACCTAATCGATGTAGCCGGTGCTCTTCAAGCTCGACAGCTTTGCACCGAGTGAAAACGAAACGCCTGTTTGCCGCAACTGCTGCAGAAAAAACCGTGACTGCTATCGATGTGATTATGAACGGCGACTTTGCGGTGCTGAAGGCACGCGCCCAACGCACGCACCGAGTCGTCCAGTCGCTGCAACAACTGGCCGTCGAAACCGCGCTCGCGATATCTATGTGATCATCAATGGCGACTACGCAGTTTTTTAGGCACGCGGCCGATGCGCGTACCGATTAAAAACGAAACTACTGTTCGCCGCAACCGCTGCGGAGAAAACCGCGGCCGCTATCGATGCGATCGTGGATGACGACTACGCATTTACGAAAGCCCGTGGCCAACGCGGTGTTATGCGCTGCGGCAAACGCAAGATTACAGGCTTTAAAGACACAAATAGGCTCGAAGCGTTCCGGCGTTGCTGTCATTCACGTACGATTTCAACTGATGGCTGTGGCGATGCGGACTCCACCGCTTCGTTTCGGTTGGATGCTTGCGCCGTTCTTGCTCTTTTGTGTCGCACATTTGCGACGCTCCTCGCTCACCGAACTCCGACTGTAGTATGAATTAACCGATGTGCGACCAAATAAGTCCGAATTAATGAGAGTTTGATTGCATTGAATAATGCATACGCCAGCCGGGAGCACGCACCTTGTTGAAAAGCGTGCCGACTAAAAAAAAAAGAAGCATCGAAAGAGGCATCGCTGCCGCCCTTGTCGGCGAGATTTTTCTGCGGAAGCCACATTATAACCGGTATTTCGTCTCACGCGGCTGCACTGTAGGCGGTATGCGTATACATGGAGTGCTATGGGAAAGTTAAAGCGATACGGACACAAAAGTTGGCGGGTGGTTCTTTGCGTCGGAACAAAAGTTGAACTGTTGAAAATGACGAATACGAAGCTGCTTTGAAAGAAAGAACGAGAAACATCTTTTTTTGCGATTTTCTGTTGCACCTTGCCTCCAAGCGGCCGCCAGCCGAAGCTTAAATTTCACGTCATGACCCCCACCGGTGCGCGCACGTGGCCAAGGTCGGCCACAGCCGTCGCAGTGTTTCCGGGGGTGTCGGTGCCTTGCAGCGTTTGTTTCACCCCTTTCGGCGATCTTCGCACGTGATCCGTCCGAAACATTATCCCCGTCGGCGCTCCACGCAGGTGGTGCGTCTTACATGTGCCTTCCCGCGGTCATCGCTCGGTATTGACGCGTTCGTCATGGCGGAAGGAAATGCCCAGACATTGCTGTTATACAGTCGACGTCCGATTTCCCGGACCCTCAAGGGACCGCGAAAAAGTCCGGAAAATCGGGCAGTCCGGGAAAACGAATGCACGTGAAAACGCACATTTTTGGTAGGTATTTTGCGCACGGAGAGGGTCACGGCCGGAGTACAAGATTCTCATTGCTATTCAGCCAATGCATCGTTTAGGTGGCTCTGAAAAGAGCCGTTTATAATAATAATAATAAAAAAAAAAAAAAAAAAAAACGACGTGGCCGGCGCTACCTCATAGGTCAGCACTTGGGCGCAAACAAGTCGCTTATTTTCTTTTGCACAGTCCGCTTGCCCGCGATCATGTCTGCCTCAATTTCAGTCAACGTCATGTTGCCGCCGTACACCGATGACAGTGTCATCAGTGCTCGCGTCAACTCCGAGCTCGTTGGCTGTGTAGGAGCTGGCTCTTCGTTCTCGGTGTCGGAGTCGTCGGAATCCTCCGTAACTTGACGAATGATTTCGTCATCGGTCAACTCCGCACATAGCTCGAGGTCTTTGTCAGCGTCGGCGAAGCCCTCAAAGGTTATCCCGGCTGGAATCGACACGCCGGCAGCGCGCAGATCGTCGAAGGCAACGTCCGCGGATGGCAGTTCGTCACTTCGTCAGTTCGTCCACGGAGGGCAGTTCGTTCAAAGGCGCGGACGAAGACGAAGGAGCAGTCAGTGCCATCGCTGTAAACGGCGAATCCGCTCGACGAAAAGCGCAGCACGAAACAGCTAGTAACTCGGTGGATGCTGAAGGTCGGGAAACGTAATCACTGAAGATAGCGCGCAGCAGCAAACGATCAACCGCAGACACGACCGCAGAGCTGGCAGAGCTGACAAAACAACACGTGAACGAACACAGTGAGGTTTGGCTTGGCTAAGCTACGGCTGGCAACGGATTGCACGTGCGGTTTCGAGGTTACGGCAGCCGCGGCGCGGTGCGGCGGTGCTGCTGGCCACACCTGCGATGCGAGTATGGTGGGTTCGAGGATATGAAAACAACCAAAATGGCGGCGTCGGTGGTGACTTTGGGTCGGCGGTTAACAGTAAAAAGTCCGGGAAATCGGATGGCGAAGGCTATAAGCGTCCGGAATTTCGGACTTTTTAATACATTGACTCTATGGGGAACTTGACGGTGCCACAGATGAGTCCGGGAAATCAGGCATGTCCGGAATTTCGGGCGTCCGGGAAATCGGACGTCGACTGTAATAGCATCGTCGGTCGTGACACACCGTCGCACACGTTCCCCAAAAACGAGAAGGTGCGTAAACTTTGGATACCTACCTACCAGCCATCACGCCCAGGCTGGAGACCTCTAAAAATGACTTCGTCACCACTTCGTCGACAATGATTATGTGGCAAGCCCGGCTGTGCTGAAAAGCCCTGTCATGCTGCTCAAAAGGCAATGCTTGCCTGATGCTGTGCCATCGGTCTTCTCACGAAAATGCAAGGCAGAAATGATCAGCGGCGCGTTGGAAAAGAGGAGGCGAAAAGATGTCGGTACTGTTTCCGTTCACTTGCAGTCTTCTTAAGCAGTGTGAGGGTGAGGCTAGGGCGAGTTGCCCAAGGCTGGGCACGAAGGCAGTAATGTCTTTAAAAATGTTGGCAAAGCATAGTAAAACAATACAAGGCTAGCGAGTGCGACTCACGAGATCAGACACACACACAGCTCTGCTTCTCCACAGAAAAAAACTGGGCAGAACGACAGACAGGTGCTGTCATCTGTCGGCATAAACTACTATTCAGTCATCCACGCAGTGGTGAAAAAAATAAATTATGGGGTTTTACGTACCAAAACCACGATCTGATGATGAGGCATGCCGTAGTGGGGGACTCCGGAAATTTGGACCACCTGGGGTTCTTTAACGTGCACCTAAATCTAAGTACACGGGTGTTTTCACATTTCGCCCCCATCGAAATGCGGCCGCCGTGGCACGCAGTGCTGAAGTACCCCGCAGCTGCCTCACCTGCGTGCGCTCTTGAAAAAGCAAGTTTACAGAGGAAATGACAAACAATTCTTGCACAAGTGTCTGGGGCAAAGCGAAATTGTCGCGCTACGGTTCGCGAAAACCTGACCGGCACTTCCACGGCCACCTGCTCTCCTTCGTCACTTGACGCGGAAGGCTCGTAACCGTAAGCGGTAATATTTATTGCCAAGTTGGAATGGTCCTCATCTTCAGACATGTTCTCATCGCTGGTAGAGGCACCAGAACTCGAATCCATGCTCGCCGCCGTCGCTCTTCGAATGACCGCGGCCGGCCGGCTGGCTATCCGATGAGTGAGTCGTGACGTCACGCCTTCCAACTCCCGCGGGTCGGGCGGCGAGGCACGCGCTCACAAAAATGCCAAAAAGAAAGCCATCGGCTCAAAAATGAGCTAAGTGACTACCGTATTTTCCGGAGTATAAGACGCGGTTTTTTTCTGAGTTTTTCTTTGGTGCGACTTATACAAAGGTGCGACTTATATATCTTTTTTTCCCCTTTCACTCTCGAAATTGTTTCCTTATTTTTTTTTAAATTGCGGCAACGAATGTCAGGTTGTTGAGTGAGCAGTTGAAGCCAGAACAAGAAGATTCAGGTCGCATAACACCGAACGCAACTGAAAAATAAAAGGGGGGAGGCGAGGGGGTCGCCGGGTAATGGCTGCTGTACTTCGCACAAGCTACTAAAACAACCAATAAATTTCGTACTTGCGAGCCACGAAGTTATTTTTCTTTTTGTTTTAATATTATTTTGGCCTTTTTAGTATGTTCTTTGCCATTCTTTGCCATTCTTTGCCCATCGTGTGTGTGCGGTCTGTGGCTGTTCTGTCGCCATCTTCGCTTTGTGCGGCTCGTTTCACAAGTGCGTATTCGTTTCTCTGGTTCCACCATGCCGCCTCGGCAATCGCGCAAGAGCTACACAGCAAAGTTCAAGTTGACAGCGGTTGAGTTTGCGCTTGAAAATGGTAACCGTGCCGCTGGGCGACACTTTGGTGTGAGTGAAAAGATGGTGCGCGACTGGCGCAAGTCGGAGGAGAAGCTGAGGGCTATGAGAAGCACGAAGAAAGCTGACCGAGGATTGAAAGCCCGATGGCCTGAACTTGAAGCCCGCCTGCGCGCGTGGGTATTAGAACAACGTGCGGAAGGCAGGGGATTGTCAACTGTGCAGTTGCGCCTGAAAGCGTGCACGTGGGCTCAAGAGATGGGAGCTGTTGGTTTTGCCGGTGGAACTTCTTGGTGCTTCAGATTTATGAGGCGCAACTATTTGAGCATCAGAGCGCGCACAACGCTTTGCCAAAAGCTGCCCGAAGACTTCGCCGAAAAGTTGGATAACTTCAAGGCGTTCGTGAAGAAGCAAGTGGAGGAAAATGAGATCGCGGAGAAGCACATTGTCAACATGGACGAAATTCCATTGACATTTGATATTCCGATGGGACGAACTGTTGCGGAAAAGGGTGACAAGTCGGTGCTGCTGCGAACAACAGGACATGAAAAATCGCATTTTACGGTTGTCCTTGCATGCTGCGCCGACGGAACCAAACTGCCACCGATGCTCATATTTAAGCGGAAGACACTGCCAAAGGACAGCTTCCCTTCAGGTGTCCTCATCCAAGCGAATGAAAAGGGATGGATGGACGAAAGCATGATGAGCATTTGGCTTGACAGGTGTTTTGTTAAACGACCAGACGGCTTTTTCCATGTAAAAAAAAGTCTGCTCGTCATGGATAGTATGCGTGCGCATATTACCGACTCAACACTGCGGAAGGTAAAGGCTGTCAACTGCACGCCTGCAGTCATTCCAGGTGGTATGACGAAGATTCTGCAGCCTTTAGACATCTCCGTCAACCGCAGCTTCAAAGCTGTACTGCGGCGTTTGTGGGAAAGTTGGATGACTGAGGGCGAACATAGCTTTACGGCCACTGGACGCATGAGACACGCGACGTATGGCGAGGTGGCAAAGTGGGTCGACGAAGCGTGGGCTACCGTTTCTGTGTCGACGATAACTGCAGGCTTTCAAAAAGCTGGCCTTGTTGCTTCAGCGCCTGCTAGCGATTGTGACAGCAGCAACTCTGAAGATGACGATGTCTCTGCAGCCCTGCCTAGTGAAGTGGCCGAACTGTTCGACAGCGCATCGGAGGACGAGGCCTTTGACGGTTTTGAATAACGCGCAATGTATAATAAATCTTTTTTGCTGCTTACAAGAATTAACTGCATTCTTGCCGTAACTTGTGGCACCTTGACTGACGCGTTAGGGGGATTCGGTTGATCCGGAATAGGTAAGTACATTGCATCTGAAACGGAGTGCATGCCGCGTCACGGTTAGTTGTGCTGATCGTGCGGAAAAGGGGTGCGTCTTATACTAGGGTGCGACTTATGTATGAATTTTTTCATGAAAACATGCTTAAATAGAGGGGTGCGTCTTATACAAAGGTGCGACTTGTAATCCGGAAAATACGGTACTTCTTTTCGATATAATCACACACGGAGGATTCCTTTTCAGCATTTTCGTAAAATTTTCAGATTTCGTGTCCGTATCCCTTTAACGGGAGTCTGAAAAGACCGTATATGCACTATAAGCAGTTACGTTGTAAGTGGTCTATACTGTATTGCACTTTCAGGATGCTCGCATTATGATGTCATCCAGAATTTCGTCCCATGCCACCTAGATCCAGTTCACTGCCTGAAGTGAAGTACAGTGGAATCTCGATGATGCGAATCTCATGGGGTCACGAAAAATATTCGTATTAGCCGAAATTCGTATCATCGAAACACAATTAAAACTAGCTAAATTAAGGGGGGACGCGGGGATCAGTTCGGGAAAATCGCGAGAAAAATCGATTTTTGAAAACCACGCGTTTGGGTATCTGCAATGCCTAATCTACGCTGCATCAAAATGGTTTGGCTGAAAACGCACTGAAAGTGCCCGAAAAAGTTTAATTCGTCAGTGCGCAGGGCGAGAAAACAGCTTTAAATCGCGCAAAATCACCGCAGTTCACGGAGCCATATCTCGTATTTCCCGCCACCGAGCGCCGCCATCTTGGTATCGTTCGAAAGCTCAAAGTTTCGCCGTTCCGCTTCTCAATTCGTCCGTCGTCGCCAACTTGTAACAAACGCACAAACACCAAAGAAGCGCGGGTCTGCGATAGGTAGTCACACGGGCCCTCTGATAAAAACGGGCCTCCGATTGGCTGCCGGGCTGAAAGGCGTCTCTCCATTGGTTGCTGCTATGGCAGGGGCAAGATGGCAACCGCAGTTGTCTGCTTCGTAAACCACGCCGGCGTCTTCACTTGACACACAGAATTCGGATTACTGAGAACTCCCAAGTTAGTGATGGATCGTCGCTCGTTGGCGAATAAACTTTGGACGAAGCACGCCTTCGGAATACGGAAGCGCTTCTACGGCAAGAAAAATACGGCGATTAGCGGGAGAAGCGGAGGCGCACCCGACTGAATGAGCGCAACCTTGCACCGTGGATTACGTGCTGCGCTATCTTGCACTGTGTGACTCCAGCAGCAAAACCCACAATCGCCCTGTGCCATCGGCACCAATAACGCAGCTGACGGAAGACGCGCCAACGGAGGCTCCCGCGCCTCGGCGTACGGCCGTGCGAATCAGCTGAGATCGTATCTCGGTAGACATAGCTCGCTGCGACTAGGCAAAATGGCGCAAAAAAGAATGCGGCCCGAAGCGCGGCAGCCACTCCGCCCGATGGCACGTGGAAAAGGAGGAAAAGCACAAAAGTAACAAAAGCGCCACCGCTTCGAACTCTTCGCGCCCATTCGCGGCCTCCGCGCTGTCCGGCGTCGCGTCCACGCCTCCGCACCAAAAGAGAAAGGGATAAAGCGCATGACTGCGCGCTGTTCTCTTTCACGGCCATCGGTGGGGCGGCATTTATTCGTATCAACCGACTCGGGTCGAAAATCGATTCGTAACAACCGTTTTCTAGCACGTTGCAAAGTAATGGGGCTCGGCCGGGACCGCAGAAAAATTCGTATCATCCAGAAATTCGTATTAGCCGTGATCGTATCATCGAGGTTCCACTGTACACATGTCAAAGGCGCGTCGAAGCACACAGGTGTCTGATCTTGTTCTGAGCAATACCTCGAACAGTTGCAACCTCCCTTCGCCTTGTCCTGTATGATCTCCGTTGTTACAAACATTCACGCTTCAGTTTGTGCGCTGCTAAAATTGGCAGCATCTTTTTCCAGCTTGTGGTGTGGATCTTTTTGTGGTCGACAGTGCATGGCAGTTGCCGCCAAACCACATCCTAGAATCTAAGCTTACCCTCTACTTTCATAAGTTACTTTTTTAAAAGTATCAGCCTACATTCGAGTAAATACTGTATGTTGCTGCTTAGGTGGACTTAGAAAGGATGTTTCCTTTGGGCTCAGTCAGCCAGCGTTAGAGCTGTAGTCTGTTGGTATTGTATTATATGCGTTACAGTTTACAGAATATTGGAACACCGGAGATATGAACCGCAACAGCAGCTATATTAGTGATGTTTTGGGATTATTTGTCAAACCACAGAACATCAGAAACACATTTTTTTTTTTATGTCATTCTTGTCGAAGAAAAAGAAAAGAGGTGTTACTATACATTCATATTTATGTTTCTGGGACACCTCTACACCGCCAGCTAAATTGAACATAGCCTGTCATTGCAGTAACAGTATTACACACTCGTGTTGAACTCAATGTCTCAAGATTGAGCCGCTGTCACAGTTGCTGACTGCTACGTCTGTAGTAATGGCAATACACATACGGACAAGCTAGAACTATCTATTGTTATAAAACAAAGCAAGAAACATACTGTTGGCGTCCCAGTCCCACTGGACCAATAACATATGTTGGGAGACGTTTTCAAATAGGTGCCAATGACTTATTGGCAAACATTTGTGCAAAAATGTCACAGAGAAACTTGTTGAAAATACAGCAGTGCTAGTTAAAGCCACGCAATGCGTTAGCGGGCTGGTTGGTGCGAATCCATAATTACATTGTTTAGCACAAAAAAACGGACACAAGAAAGACGACAGGACGAGGCAGTACTCTCAACTTACGTAATTTTTTTGCGTCCCTCCTTTATAGAGAGCAGAATTCAGAAGAACATGTGCAGTGAGCGCCATGCGCAGCAACCACCACCACATCCGATCACCAGAGCGCACTCGTGACAGAGTCCAAAAAACAATATTGAGCGCCGTACAAGGTTAAAGAAGTCACACTAATGCACTGCGAACCCAGTGACTGTATGAAAAAAGCTTCCGATAATTCTCGGGTGGTGGTATCACGGCTGTTGTTCAAAATTGTAGCATCTTGAAACATAGCTTTACACTTGCATATTTTACAATGTTGAGCTAAATGGGAACCTGTACCTGTCGGTATGGATCGCGCATGATCTCTAAGGCGCTCGTTAACATAGCGGCCTGACTGCCCTACATACCGTATTTATTCGAATCTAGGCCGATAGTTTTTTTTTTTTTTTTTCAAATAATCATATGCGAAACTCTAGTGTCGGCTTAAATTCGAGGATTTAAAAAAAACACGCCAGTTTTCAACTGAAACTGATAAATATGGTGCATAGTTAGCGCCATCTAGAAAAGTCAGTATCGCAGCCGCTACTAGCCGCGCCAGTGGCCAACTGAAGTACTTGAGGGACGTAGCCATTTTGACCTGTGTTGTATCGGTATGGTTACGGCGCCTAGAATATACTTATATTCTAGGCGCCGTAACCATATACTTATATTCTACAGTGCCTAGAATATACTTATATTCTAGGCACTGTAGTATGGTGTAGCATTGGCGCGTGGCGTGGCGTCATCGTAATGGCACCAAACAGGCGATGCCACTATAGTGCCGCTTTATAACGAATACTAGTTGTGCGAGCCAAAGAGGCATCGTCAAATGTTCAAGCCTGGCGGGCATCGATAAGAAAAACGTCCGTCGTTGGAGGGGGCCACAGGAGATGCTTTTTGCGTGCGCCGCAACGAGGGTGGCAAACATTGATTGTGCGCTCCTTCAAAAAGTGCAGCATCTCTCATGTGCTTGATGGTACTGAATATAGTAGTGCACTGTTTGAAGATAGAAGATAGCGACGAGGCTAGCAGCGATGGTGACGTAGAATGAGCTCGGCATGTTCATATTTCATAAATGCTGTTTCATTTTGCGAATGCTGTCCTCGCTTGTTTGTTCGGCCTACATTCGAAGTAAGTTTTCTTTTTTTTTCTGGCTTCGAACTTTTAGGGGGTCAGCTTAGAACCGGAGTCTGCCTAGATTCGAGTAAATAGGGTACACTTTGCCACATGACAGCGGAATATTATATACCACACCGACGCTACAATCTACAACCTTCACGTGGTTCTCTTCACAATCGGGTTTTTTGCTTGCTTTAGAAATATGGCTGCACAACATTGACAGTTTTTGAGGAGCAGAAAACACTACTGGGATTTTGTATCTAGTGGCGCCATTCTGTAGATTGTGAGCCACTCTATGGCAATACGGCACACCTTCAGGCCTCTTCTTTTGTGTAACACAGTTACTTTTGTGACACTTTCCTTTCAGTTTGGGAAGCAATACCTCAGAGACTGACGTCACCATCACACTTGGGTAACCCGCAGCCTGCAGCCTATTTCACTGTGCAATGAAACTATAGTTCGCAGTGTGATGACACGATTTCATTATTGAAGATTCTAGACACGTCAATGCAATGGCACGTTTCACAATGTTTGAGTGCACAGACCCATAAGGTAAAAGTTCCTTACGTGCACGTGGCGAGTACATCCAACAGGCGTGAGCTCTATGTAAATCTAGATAGCTGCAATCTAGATACAGTCGAATCTCGTTAATTCGAACTTCTGGATAATTCGAAATTCTGGTTAATTCAAACTGATGCTGTGGTCCCGTCAAAGTTATGTGTATTCCAATGGGCGAAAACGCTCGGTAATTCGAACGCGAAAGCATTTGTGACGGTTAATTCGAACATAACCGCGCACCAACAATGGTCTCAGCATCAGGCCAAGTCACGTGGCGGCGCCTCCGACCGGCATTGCTCTGACACCGCCATAAAGCAAAAGCTTAGGAGAGACCCCTCAACGCCGCGCGGAGAAATAAAAAAGAAATAAAAAAAATACCGCGGCACAAATTTCACTCTCTCAAATGGCAACACACGTGTACGTGCCGACGTCTCTGCCAACGCAGAGGCCCAGTCCGGCCAACGAAACTGCCCATGCCAGCCAACGCTCGCTTCAACGGCAGAAAACGAAAACAAAACGGCAGAAAACGCCAGCCCGCTCCCGCCAGGCTGGCGGCAGCGGCGGCGCCGGCACGGCGGCGGGCGCGCACAAAGACAGTCGAAGGTGAGGGAACAACGAGGGAGTTGAGAGGGAGGGCGAAGGGGAGCCACCAAAGCGACGGGATTGTCGAGGCCAAATGCACTACCCTGCCACCCTCCTCCCTCACCTTCGATGGTCTCCGCGCGCGCGCGTCGCCGTGCAGTGCTAGGTGACTCCTAAGCATGTGCAGCACCGTATTTTCTTGCCCTAAATTTGTAGGCATCAAATTTTCAGTTTTCAGATTTTTCTGATGTCTGACTTTTTTTCTTGGTTCGATTCAATATTCAATTCAAAATCTGCTACTATTCAGTATTTGCGTACCCTTAATTGAATTCTATGAATGTTCGCAGAATGTTTCGTGAATAAGCTTTTTGAACATTTGGAGATGTGAGTGGCGCACATCATTTTTGCCATCACTTTAGACTACAGTGCCTGTTCACAATGTTCATACAAAACAAGGTCTGCAAATATATTAACACATGAATTATGAAACAATGTTTAGTGTTTTTTACCAGATTTTTTGGCATTGACTGCAGTATTTTGCAACATTTAAGGTTGACAGGTCTTCTAATGCCTCTCACACTTCACCGGCTGACCTCTCTAGGTGGTGACGCTGTAGAAGCACTGAAAGAGCTCGTCTCAAAGTATGAGGAAAGCAAGGTGTTCCAGGGCCTTGGAGGAGACCCAATGAAGGAAGCCTTCTGCTTGTTCATATGCAAGCTTTCTACTGTCCATTTTCCTGTTCACAAGTCACGACCTATTCTTGGTAAGCATTTCTTAACCGTAGTAGAACGGAAAGGTGAGCTCATTGTTAAGATTGCCTTAAAAGCAAGGCTGTTGGGTCAGATCGGGCCATAAGCGAAGGCAGAGGGCAGTAAGCTGAGCGCTGCACTTCTTGCTTCTTGCACCTACATTGGTGTGGCTCGAGTTTCTATTCACGTTTACTGCCACTGTGATGTTTCAAGGGTCATTGTTTCAAGCTGGGCCTCGAGCAAAATTTTTATTGCTATTGCTACCAGAGGAACGAAATTTACAGGTAGTTCGTAATTTAATGTCGGAGTTGCAAGTATTCAGCTAGTTTTTCTGCACATAATGAAGAAAATGTTTCATAAAATTTTTTCTGTTCCGAAGTTTTGGAGCGACTGCCAAAAAATTTCTTGCAGTAAGCAACCTAAAAGTTATGTAAATATATTCCTGAATATTGAAGAAGTTAATTAAGAATTGTGCTGTGTTTCTACCTCTGTTTTATCCAAAGTTATGATGGTTCGAAATTGTAATTTCGCATGGTTCCTTTTTTTCTTTGTTTTTATTTCCTCAAAATTTCTAAATGTTTCAGGGCACAGAAACACGGTATTATAAACTTACTGCACTCCTTCGGAGCCTATCTATCAGATAAAAAGTAAATTATTAAGATTGCATTATCTCTTGGAAAACTACTGATGACCAAAAAGATTTATTTTAGAAATGTGCAAAAACTAATCACATG
Organism: Dermacentor silvarum; assembly: GCF_013339745.2. Taxonomy (NCBI): domain Eukaryota; kingdom Metazoa; phylum Arthropoda; class Arachnida; order Ixodida; family Ixodidae; genus Dermacentor; species Dermacentor silvarum. The sequence continues at coordinate 31,597,853 of NC_051159.1, read as the reverse complement.
TGAGAAAGCCATTTTTTTCTCCTGGATGCAGAAAATTTGACAAGAAAGCAAGCAACTTTGGCAGAAACGCAAGCGAGAAAATATGCTCTTTTAAACAAGACCAATATGGCCTGGCTCTGATAAGTGATTTTGGAATGGTGATCTGCAAATAGAGTCCTTTTCAGTGCTTTCATGGGCAAAGCTGAGCATTTCGTAGCATAAAAAGTGTTCTTTTTCTCGACACATTGTTTGAAGCTAATTTCTTTTTCAGCAAGTGCGCCATGATATGTAGATTACAAAAATAACAGAAATGAAAAATATACTTTTTGTCTGTGTGTGATATTTTTGTCTCCAAGACCCAGGTCCCCCATTAACTGCGCGACAGCATAAGACGAGCATGTGGCCATGTGGGTAATTTGACTTTCTTCTGGAAGGGGAGAGCTCGCAAGTATCTTGGACCCGAGTCGGACTCGGATGCCATCCCGGCCCAGCCAATGAAAGATGCCTGTCGGTCCGAGCCCGACTGAAAATCGGCCGGGTTGCCCGAACCCAGCTTGTGGGTCGGACTTTAAGTGGGCCTTCGGGCTGGCCCAGGCTCACCTCTAATATGTTACTATTGTGATCAAAACTTTGAAGACCACCAGAGTTCCACTTTCCTCTAGTGTGGCTGGGCATCCACGCGTGTATTGTACCACTTAATTTTAGGCTGCATATCTAGCCTGCTAGGCGGTGTTCGTGGTTTGCAAACTTTTGCTTCTAATTGTACCAAATTGCAGTATGGCAGTTTCCACCTCACGTAACACAGCACTGCTCTGCTTCACGCATGCCTTACTATATTTTGAAATTCAGTGGTCAGGCATAAATTTTTCTGATCTCATTGCCAGTGCAAGTTTTCAATTTGCTCTTTCTTGCAGAAAAGTGGCTGTTTGTGATAAGGCGGTGCCTTCTTCGTGACGAACGCAGCCTGAGGGCCAATGCTTGTGCGGCCTTGTCGCCATTCTTGGAAGAGTATTGCAAGGACGAGGACAGCATTTGTGACACGCTTCTCACGGACTACCTGGAAGGGCTGAACTCGAGCACGGAAGGAGTCCGTTGCAACTTTGCACATGCACTGGGTGAGTACTCGGCCGGTGGCAGGTGCTCATTGGTTTATTTATCGTATTTACTCGAATGTGGCGCGACCATCATTGTAACACTAGGGTCAACTTTCCAGTCACACGAAATAAAAATTACATTAACAAAAATGCGAGATGAATCGAAAAAGAACTGAATGTTACGTTTATTCCAGCAAACAATTCGGAAAGGAGTTCTGTTCATTTATCATTATCGTCTGAGAATGCGACAGAGCTTTCCTTTGGCGGTATTCTCGGGCGATCCCTTTGGAGATAGTTTCATTTTCTCAAAATTTAGCGTGACTCAGCACCGGTAGCATCCCCGACAAGTGTTTCTGGTGCTGTGCCAAGCTCGCTATCAGTGCCAAAAGGGCTGTCGGCCGTATACTTCGAGGGGTTCGGTGTCGGGACAAGCAGAGTCACGTGAAGGCACTGCTATGTGCAAAAGTGATTGCCTAAGAATCAAGTCATTGATGCCATCGAGCTCATTTGAGATTAAGCATGTCTTAAAAGACCGCACAACCATTTCATTCGCGGACAGTATCATGCCACTGCGAGGTCCACAGAGCCCTTTGGATTGGCCTCGCATTTAAAGAGCTGGTCCCACCATACACTAATAATCGACTCGCTGGCATCGAGCCACGGCGGAGTTTCCCAGCTCCTCTGCTATCAGAATTGCTCATATCTCGAAGCAGGCGTCGTACCAAACACGCTACATCGTTATGATATTGCGAATGAATGGAGTCAAAGCGCCAAAGGCCAAATGGCACGGCAGCACCGTAACAGCAACCCCAATCACAAGCAGAGTGAAAACGGTGTCAATTCCAACAACAACAACAAAAAACAAGTTTTGACTTCTGTAGACTTATCTATTGATTCGATCAAGACATAAAGGTACAGGTTGCCAACGTCACGCTAAAAGCCATGGGATTTAGAATATTTGTTTTCAAATCGTCAATGGTGTTGTTATTAGAATGTAAAGTGAGGGTCAAGTTCAGGGAACAAAATTTATGAAAAAGAAACTCGTGTTACAGTCAAGTAAATACGGTACTAATTGTTTAATTAAAGGGACACTAGAAATGCCAAGAAATTCACAGCAAATTATGGAAAAGAAAATGGCGACTCCAACATCAAATCAGTTGGAGGTATCAACTTATTGATACAGTGTAGACCGCTTATAACGTAAGTCGCCGGAGTCGCGAATATCCGCACTATAAGCGGTACTGCACTATAACCAAAGCAACAATTTTCAAGGCCCACAGAGAGAGAGAGAGAAAAAACATTTATTTAGACCATTCAGATCGTTGATCTTGAGGACGAGTGGGTGGTGTCCTCATTCCAGGACTCCACTGGCCATGGCTGCTCGACGTACTTGCTGGACGAGAGCTTGTTGTCCCGCCAGGGTATCGCCGGTCAGCTGTACCTCCCACCACTCAAATGACGTGTTAGGCGTCTTTAAATGTTGAGGTTTGCCCCCGCACCCCCACGAGATGTGAAAGAGTGTAGGGCGTGTGTCGCCGCACCAGGGGCAGATGCCGCGATATGTTTGTGGGTATATTTTGCTGTATCTGTGTAGGTTTGGGAATGTGTTTGTTTGGATAAGTCTGAGGGCTATTGCCTCTTCAGTGCTGAGATTTTTGTGAGGGGGAGGATAAATCCTGCGGTTGAGTCGCTGGATTTCGAGTCGGTCGCAGTAATTTGATGGCAGGGGCACAAAGGTAAAGGGAGGGGATTGATAAGACGATTGGTTTTGCCCCGCTCGGTTAATTAGCGCTCGAGCTAAGGCGTTCGCCCTTTCGTTCCCCTCCAGTCCCGCGTGACCCGGCGTCCAAGTGATTTGATGGGTTTCTTGTAGCCTCGGGCCTAGAATTTGAGCCGCCAGCACCGGTGTTCGTCCGTTGGTAAAGTTTCGGCAGGCCTGTTGCGAGTCGGTAACGACATGAACTTCCCTGCCCACCCTGTCATGTTGTTTTATTACTAGCGCTGCGGCTATGGTCTCAGCCGCAGCTGGGGTCTCTGCCCTGACGGAGGCCGCGAGGGTTAAGGAGTTGTCTCTCCTGTTCACGGCGGCTACCGCGAAGAGGCCCCCTGCGGGGTACGCCGCCACGTCCACGTACTGTACGTACGGGTCACTCTTGAATTGTCGGCGCTGTCTGTTGACCCGCGCCTTGCGTCGTCCTTCGTGAAAAATCTTGCCCCTGTCACAGCAGCACAAAAGGCTGGGAGACTGGGCGCGAAGAGTTTGAAGCGGTGACGCTTTTGTTGCTTTTGTGCTTCATCTTGCCCCTGTCACAGCAGCAACCAATGGAGAGACGCCTTTTAGCATGGTAGCCAATCGGAGGCCGCTTTCATCGGAGGGCCCGTGTGACTACCTATCGCAGACCCGCGCTTCTTTTGTGTTTGTGCGTTTGTTACAAGATGGCGACTACGGACGAATTGAGAAGTGGAACGGCGAAACTTTGAGCTTTCGACGGTGGCAGGAAATATGAGATATGTTTCCGTGAACTGCGGGGATTTTGCGCGATTCAAGGCCCACACATATGCAAAACATGTGCACCGAGCCGCCACGCATATGCGACAGTCGAGGAATGCGGTTAGAACATTTGCATTCAATTTACAGTCGAATCTCGTTAATTCGAAAAATTCACGCGGCGGCGCCTCCGACCGGCATTGCTCCGGCACCGCCAAAAATCGCATTGCGACGCGTGCGATCGCACCAATTTTTTTCGCTCCAGTCGCAGCATGTGAAACGGCCTATAGAGTAAAAGCTTAGGAGAGACCCCTCAATGTCGCGTGCGAACAAAAAAAAAAGAAATAAAAAAAAAATGCGGCGGAAATTTCACTCTCTTTCAAATGGCAAGGTCGCCGATTCTGCGTTGCGCCGGAACATTCGTGTACAGTGGAATCTCGATGATACGATCACAGCTAATACGAATTTCCGGATGATACGAATTTTTCTGTGGTCCCGGCCGAGCCCCATGACTTTGCAACGTGCTAGAGAACGGTTGTTACGAATCGATTTTCGACCCGCGTCGGTTGATACGAATAAACGCCGCCCCACCGACGGCCGCGAAAGAGAACAGCGCGCAGTCACGTGCGTTCTCTCTTTCTTTTTTGGTGTGGAGGCGCGAATGCGGCGCCGGACAGCACGGAGGCCGCGACTGGGCGCGAAGAGTTTGAAGCGGTGACGCTTTTGTTGCTTTTGTGCTTTTCCTCCTTTTCCGCGTGCCATCAGCCGGACGGAGTGGCTGCTGTGCTTCGGGCCGCGTTCTTTGTGTTTGCGCCATTTTGCCAAGTCTCGGCGAGCTATGTCTACCGAGATAAGATCTCGGCTGATTCGCGCGGCCGTACGCCGAGGCGCGGGAGCCTCCGTTGATGCGTCTTCCGTTGACTGCGTTATCAGTGCCGATGGCACAGGGCGATTGTCTGTTTCGCTGCCAGAGTCACATGGTGCAAGGTAGCGCGGCACGTTCAGTCGGGTGCTCCTCCGCTTCTCTCGCTAATCGCCGTATTTTTCTTGCCGTAGGAGGCTTGCGCTTCCGTATTTCGAAGGCGTGCTTCGTCCAAAATTTCTTCTCCAACGAGCGACGATCCATCACTAACCTGGGAGCTCTCAGTAATCCGAATTTTGCGTGTCAAGTGAAGACGCCAGCGTGGTTTACAAAGCAGACCACTGCAGTTGCCATCTTGCCCCTGTCACAGCAGCAACCAATGGAGAGACGCCTTTTAGCATGGTAGCCAATCGGAGGCCGCTTTCATCGGAGGGCCCGTGTGACTACCTATCGCAGACCCGCGCTTCTTTTGTGTTTGTGCGTTTGTTACAAGATGGCGACTACGGACGAATTGAGAAGTGGAACGGCGAAACTTTGAGCTTTCGACGGTGGCAGGAAATATGAGATATGTTTCCGTGAACTGCGGGGATTTTGCGCGATTTAAAGCTGTTTTCTCACCCTGCGCACTGACGAATTAATCTTTTTCGGGCACTTTTAGTGTGTTTTTAGCCAAACCATTTTGATACAGCTTAGATTTGGCGTTGCAGATACCGAAATGCGTGGTTTTCAAAAGCCGATTTTTCTCGCAATTTTCGCGATCTGATCCCCGTGTCCCCCCTTAATTTGGCTAGTTTTAATTGCGTTTAGATGATACGAATTTTGGCTAATACGAATATTTTTCGTGACCCCGTGAGATTCGTATCATCGAGATTCCGCTGTACATGCCGACGTCTCAGCCACGCTACCGTAGCCACGCATAGAAAATGGCAGTGAACCCTTCTTTCTCCTTTATGCTTCCTCTACTTTCTAGTCACGTGTTGACCTTGCATGCTGCGGCTACGGCGCAGAGGGAAGCAGCGGCGCTGTCCTAAGCCGGCCAACGAAACTGCCCACGCCGGCAAACGCCCGCTTCCCAATAACGGCAGAAAACGAAACTTCGGGGAGCTGGCGCCGGGCCGGCTGGAGCGCCGGCGCCTGCACGGTGGCGAGCGTGCACGGTGACAGTCGAAAGTGAAGGAGTTACGAGGGAGGGCGAGGGGAGCCACCGAAGCGGCGGAGCTGCTGAGGCGAAATCCGCTTCCCTGCCGCCCTGCTCCCTCACATTCCACGGTCTCCGCGTGCGCCCTTCACCGTGCTGTGCCGGCGTTGCCCGCCCCCTGAAGTTTCGTTTACTGCCATTAACGTGAAGCAAGTGTCATGCCAACTGCCGGTGGCGTTGGCAGTTTCGTGGCCCTCGCTCGCTATGCGCGCCGTTATATTTCACGACTCGCACTCAATATTCAGGTTTCAGCCTCACTGGCTGTTCGTTCGCACCACGTGCACTTCTCCTCCACTTCGTCACTCTTTCTTCCTCGAGCACTTCTTGGGGCGCCCGTTTAAGGGGAGCGTTCGCCGTCTCCGCTGATTTCCGTACTGCCAGGCGGCCGCAATGTAACCAGTATTTCGTTTCCCGCAACTGCACTATAAGCGATACGTGTATACATGGAGCGCTATGGGAAAATTAACGGGAGTCTGAAAAGACTGCACTATATTCGGTACTGCACTATAAGCGGTTACATTATAAGTGGTCTATACTGTACCTTCAAACAGGATAGGTATATCACTATAAGACAAAAAAAAAGACAACAGCAGTATCAAATGAAAAAGGAAAAGGTGATACAGACAATTTCCGATTTTTCGGACAACCTAGGGGCCACGAAAACGTCCCAAAAATTGGGCAATCCAAAAAAATGAATGCATGCCTTTTACTGCCCCCAAAGGCTCAAATCACCACAGGTACATCCGAAATAGCTCTAAAGGCCTGCCAGTACACTGGTTAGGCTTATCGGTGCTCGTACTATGATAACACGGGTGTACGCGTGTATGATTAAGGAATACATACTGTGTCCCATAACAATTGCCCCTTCCCACTCTTGATATGCTTCACCGCAATACTTCCCGTTTGCTTCACCGCATAACAGTGCTGTATTGAGGCGAAGCTGACTTTTGGGAACCGGTAATTATGCAACGTGCCGTTTTCCAAGCTTCGAAACCATTGGCGAGGATTACAAAGGCGGGGTCAGCGCCATTGCTAACATCGGTGAATTGTTTCAATGAAAAACACGGCACCAAATAGCAAGAAGCTTGGTAACGAACGTGGAAGCAGCTAGGCCTAGTGTTGCCGCGGTGGTTGCTACGGCTGCCAGCGGATCTGCATGTGAGAGCGCTAGTTCCAGGTGGCGCAATAATCAAAGTGGTTGGAGTAGGTGGCTTCAATTAATGCTGTTTCGGACTTGCGGTCATGGCAAAAAGTCTGGAAAGTCGGACTTCGAAGTTTTTTTTTTTTGCGTTCAAAATTTCAGACGTTCTTATACATTGACTCTATAGGGTATCGTGCCACGCAGGTGTCCGAATTATCAGACATATCCGAAAAATCGGGCGTCCAGAAAATCGATCGTTGACTGTAGATGGAACTCTAACCCTTACCCTGTCACTCCAGAGTACACAGTAGAACCTCGTTAGACGTTTTCGAAAGAAATGTCAGAAAGAACATACTAAACAGGAAAATGTATGATCCTAAGTCCCTAAAAAATTTGGCAGACTCAACTGTAGTTGACATCTACATAATGGAAAGCATTGCGTGAATTGTTGCAGCATGAGACACCAACGCAGCATGTGGGGCGTTGCCGTCTTTCCGGCTTCGGCAAACTTAAGTTTGAGCTCCTCAAATTCAGCTTGTGAGAGCAGCTTCTTCAAGGGGGCATTTTAGCAGGCTGTTCTGATGTGCAGATTTGGCACAAGATGCCGACGCGACGCGTGTGGAGCTGGTGAGGCTGAAGCGACCTGAGACGCACATGTTTTCTTATTGCATAATGTTTTTTTCCTCACCAGGCCACTTATGAAATTTTGGTTATGCGCTAAAAGTTGTTATGTGCCCTTTAGCGAGGTTTCTACCCCAAGAATTTTCCTAATTATTTCATTAATAGCCAAGACAGAAATATTTCAGTGCCGCGAACCCATGATTTCAGGAGACAAGTGCCACAGCCAAGTGAGACACTCTCTCCACTTGTGCCGTCTAGCCTCTGCAAGCGAAATTCCTTCCCTGCGTTCTCCCATGCCGGAGCCAGAGTTACGTCAGGCATACGTGAAAGCAATTTGGGCATTCCCTTTCGTAGTTACAGTAGTGCATTGTTCTTATGTATTAGAAAGAAAGTGCGAAAAAACGTACTAACCGAAAGAACATACAATCCAAAGTGACTAAAATATTTGACTGACTCTACTGTAGTTGACATCTACGTAATGTGAAGTGAATTGTTGCACATGAGGCACGAGATGCGTGTCGAGCTGGTGCGGCTCTAGTGGTACGAGATACGTTTTGTTGTTTTTCTATCGTTTGGTTTAAGAGAGCGACAGGAAACTGAAACGTAATCGAGCTAGTGGGCGACGCCGGATGTCACCGAAGCGAAACGTGACGCTCACAGCATCACCTGCAGCAGGGAACAGCGACGCGTTTGAATTATCGCCCACTAAATGCGTGCAGTACGCTACCAACGGCACTAGGAGCCACGCGCTTTAAAACAAACAGGTGAAGATGCTTATCGCATCAGGGTTGGTGGCGATAACTGTGAATGCGGCGTGCGACAACCCGGGAAGAGATTTGCTTGTACCGGAATAAGAAACCGAGTGGGCGCCTACGTTTTCACGCGAGACGGGCGGGCGAGTATTGCACGGAAGCTCTGCTGCGGCTGGTGGCTACGGTTCTCATCGCATACGCCTCCCTCCTTTTCTTTTTACATGAGATCTAGTGGCCAGAAAACGTATCACATGATCGTAGTTTGGAAATGTGCCGGACATTAGTGCCAAAAGATTGTGTTTTCCAGGAACGTATGAACCAGTAAAAAAGAAGCGTAACTGTGTTCAGTCATTTTTGATGTTCTCAATAGCGGACATTGATGCGGGAAAATTGTACCTAACAGGATTGTATCAACGCGGTTCTGCTGTGCGCTTGTTTTGTGTTTTTAATGCATTCCCTGTCCTCTGGAAGCAGCTCATGCCAAAAAGGAACATTGCACATTTGTTGTGCCGTCTATGGAGAGGTCATCTAAACACACAAGGTATGCAAGATAAATTTGTGACAGTAAGTCAAGCAAATGTCTCTGCCCTTTGTCGTTCTGTTGTGGGAGAGGGCAGTCATGGGGAAGCAGTGTGGCAGGTCTGTCCACACTTTGATGGTCGAAGGTATGTATGAGTTGTTGATTAAATTCTCATTCGGAAGAAAGCAGCAACAGAGAACCAGTTTCTATAAAGCATGAAATGCGCGCTGAACCAAAACAGGAAAAAAAAGAATCTAAACAAAAAAAACGGCAGGAGCTGAAGATTGGTGGGGCAGCAATGGCCAGGCAGTGGGGCAGGTCCGTCTGAACCATGACAGACGAAGGCATTTGTCAACTGTTTGTGAGTACTGAAATAGGATGACAAAAGCAATGACAAAGAACCAGCTTGCAAACTTTCGAGCTGGAGTGTGGTATTCCTACCGCGCTCCAACTCGGTTTGCAGCAATGCAGAGCCTTCTTGATCCCCACCATGTTGGCGTAGTGGCTTTGGCATTGCACTGCAAGCCCAAGGATGCAGGGCCAAATCCCGGCCACGGCAGCCACATTTCAATGCAGGTGAAATGAAAGAACGCCTGTGTACCGTGCATTGGTTGCACGTTAAGTAACCTCAAGTGGTCAGAATTAATCCGGATTCCCCTACTACTATGTGCCTCATAGTCATGCGTGACGCCATCTACATTTTGTTGGGTTAGGTGTTGGCCGCAGTGTACGAATAATGCTGTAACAGCAGCACGAAATGCATTCTCTCGTGAAGTTGACACTTTATTGACCGCCTTCAGTACTTCTCAGTCTTTCCCCCACACCATCGTGAAGATTTCCGAGACGATGGTTTTGGTTTCGTTCGTAGCTTTGCCATTTGACGTACATATATACAGTGGAATCTCGTTAATACGTTCTTCATGGGAACTGGAAAATAAAGCATATCATCCGAAAATTGTATCATCCAACGTATTATCTGACCAAATCGTATTATCTGCAAAAAGAAAAGAAACGTATTATGCTGAAAAACGTATTATGCAAAATCGTATCAACGAGGTTCCACTGTACATGCTAATTCCACATCAACGAAGTTCCGCCGCAACGAAATTTTTCTCGTGTCCCGTGAATTTTGTTGTAGCAGGACTCGACTGTAGCTCTTTGAGATGTGTGTGCCTTCACGTGTTAGCTTTGTGGCATCTGAAGATTTAGATGCTGAAGTGGAGTGCTCACTCATGCCGATGGAGTCACCACACGACAAATTCACTTGCATGAATAGCCCCCTAGACTACTGCTGCAGATGCGCTGGCTAACGACTCTGTTCTCTATGAAACTACGCGATGAAACAAACAAGCACTGCTTAAATATTCTGTTACAAATATACGCATTCATGCGCATCATTCTTTTAATAAGGTGAGTAGCTTTTAGAGGTGTTCTATTGCTTAAATTGACAATCATCGTGTGTGGTTTCTGCACAGTCTTTCTAGTTTCAGCATCAGAATCGTTTCTTTTTGCTAGCTTTTCACAGTGCATCCACTCGTATTTCGAATGTAAGATTTTCCGTGGAGGCTTTTATATCCGTGCCGCCTAAAACTAGGCTTCTTACGCTTTCCAAAATTTTTTTCCGGCTCGTTTTTAAGACATCTTGCATTTCTGTTTCAGGATCTCTGCCAAGCTTCGTTTGCATGAAGTACTTCGAAGTGATTCTTCGCGGACTTACGGCCAGAGCAACAGCAGAGGGCCGGGAGTACTCGGACTCAAAAACTGAGGCAGTGCTTTCCTTGGCACGTTTTTGCATCTCGGTTGGGGTCGAGGAAGGAGGCGTGTTGCCATCCCAGATTGAAGCCATACTCGACATCTTAATCCAAGGGATGGATGACTACACGCACTGCCCACAAAGGGGAGATGCGGGAGCCAACGTCAGGAAGGCCTGCATGACATCATTTAAGGTCTCTAGGGGCTTTTGACACTGTGATCACTACTGTGCATGTGCTAGTGCATGTGTCCAAATCAAACGTGGATATAGTGCCAGCTCAGATATTCACAGAGAATTTTGCGGTTTGTGATTGATGTATGCTGATCCCTTCGGTGTGTCGTTTTCCTTGGTCTTAACAGAACCAACCAAGAAATGCTTATTTTTTTCTTTCTGATCTTGAAACCTGCAGTATTCAAGATTACTGAAATTGTCATAAATTCGATTTGCTGAAAAACTATTGCAGGTCAAGTCTTTTGTAAGTGCATAGTTTGTACATTTCGTCTGCTTCAAGTGGGAATAGTCAAAAATTTAAAAACTGTGCTTGGCGATGCAAGTTTTCTGGCAGTGCATTACTATAGTGGCGACAAATATCAGTAAGTGTATGGTTAATATTGATTAACAGATATTTGTCAAGTAACATTTTGATGAATTTCTTTAGAGCACTTGCTTTAGCACCACAATTGAGGTTTCACTGGTTTGGTGACTAGAAACACCACAGTTTTATTTATTTTTTGACAGAGGCAACTATTTGCCACTAAATCTCCTGGATGACCGCCATGACTCGTCACTGTGAAAGCATTTTATCATTTTCTATGCAATGCTATTCACATTTCTATGCTATGCTATTCACATTTCTATGCTATTCACATTATGTAGATGTCAACTACAGTTGAGTCGGTCAGACATTTTAGTCACTTTGGATCGTATGTTTTTTCTGTTAGTACGTTCTTTCACACATTTTTTTCCAAAACGTATAAACAATGTTCTACTGTAACTATGAAAGGGAATGCCCAAATTGCTTTGAGAAGCTTTAGGGGCTACACACACATACCCTGTGCAAAAGTGTTTATGGACACTGAATGTTCAATGTGAAATTTACTTGTATATCAACATGTTCCATTCAAATTCACACATAATGAGTAGCGTATGAACCGCAATATATGTCAACCCCTGACCTCAACTTGGTCATACGATCGCTCATAATGTGCTAAAGACCGCTGCGTAAGACGAGGAGTGGTTTTGGCTGTTTGTTTTCGTGAAAAAAAAAAAGCAGAACTTACATTCGGGTTCATGGCAATTATTGCTTGAAAACTGATAAGGTGTTTCCTCCCATATGGCTCACGAAAGCGCAAAATTTTATGGGCCACGGAATCTAAGAAAAGCGGAATATCTCCGCAGCCTCACAATGCAGCCTCGTATTCACATTTCCAGTTTTATATGCAGACAACACCGGGGTGTATGATTTTACTGGCTTACAGTTACAGGCTTCCCGGAAATTCAACGTTTTCTGAGATTCCGTGGTTCGTAAAGTTTCCTGTTTGACTGTACATGTACTAAATAGAGCCCAGGAGTGTTAGCCACTGTCACTCACGGCCATTATGGCAGATGTGTAACCTTCCTTCAACCACAGACGTTGGACAGTATGTGATCACCTGGACAATCAACTCAACGTTACTAGACTAGCTTCAGTTGTAAAACTCTCCGCCCATGCGCTTACCACTGCTGTCACCACTCCTTGGGCAGACGCCTCACCTCAACCTTGAGCTCGTGTGGACGGGCAGCTTGCGCGTGTTTCACGCTCGCTGGCGTTCTCCCTATAGTCCGAATTAGTGATACCATGCGAAATCGGTATCCACCTACAGCAATAAGATATATCGGGCTAGTTGGTTCATACTGAAGGAACGGTAAACTGCACGATGGGAAGAAACGCATACGACGAAGCGCAGCTGCGTTTTAAGTGTCGTGTGTTTCTTCCTGCCACCCTCAACCTTTCACGCAGTTTACTTTTCCCATACAGCAGCTTGGCACGTTTTTTCACCACTTTTACTTACTTAACACTTTGGTCTGGGGCAGTTATACGCCAGCTAGCGAGACCAAATTTGTTATCCACCAAATTAACAGCACAACTTTCTTTTAAACCATTGAATGCTTCATTAAAGAAAACGAAGTAAAAAACAACTGTATGCCCCTATATATAGTCGGGACTTAAATTGTCAGAAAGGTCATGATCTAGGCAAATGATTTGGGCCTACGTGGAAACCAACTCCACCTACAGCAGCTTGGTACGTTTCCTCGCTGCCTTTACTTAAGACTGGATCCCCGCCGCTGCTCGAAGAACCTTGCCTTAGAACGCATTTTTATGCAAGGTATGCGTGTATGCATGCGCGTGACTTAATAGAAATTAGCGTAGCTTGCACAAGTGGCACAAAGCTAAAGAAACAGTGGAGCTGATTGGCACCTAGCGGGTCCTGGCCTTATACGGGTTATGCTTTTCCGGAATATATTGATTATTGATCGATTAGCTATTGATAGGCTATCGCAAGGTATTGGCCATATATTTGGGCTAGGGTAAGCACTACCAAGTCATCTCCAGCATTTCCCGGAATTTATTGATTATTGATCGATTAGTGATTGATTGACTGTCGCAAGGTATTGGCCATGTACTATTTGGGCTATACTAAGCACTACCAAGTCATCCCTAGCATTTTCCGGAATTTATTGTTTATTGATCGATTATCGATTAGCTATTGATCGGCTATCGCAAGGTGATGCAAGGCGCAGCTGTGCGCAGTGACATCATCGCAAGGCGAGTTTTTGCAAACATTACGCAGAGAAGCAAAAAGTTTAAACAGCTTCGCTGTTAAAAATTTAATGATGCGTGCACTTAGTTCCTGAAAGCGCAAGGGGCACCCAACACGACTCAGCGTATTCTCTGACAGCTCTTCTAAGATGGCCCAGAACAGGTCACCAAACATCTCTCTTAGTTTGCGTCCCCCCCCCCCCCGGTTGGTTCGACAGATACGAGGGAAGGTTCGGGAACACTTTTGGCATCGCACCCTCGGCAAGTGCCCACTTGTCTCGTGGCACCTCAACCGTCTGTCCATTGATAATATGCACAAACACTTTCAGATGTCCTGCTCATGAAAGTGTAAATCACACACCATGGATTTCGCAGAGTTCCCGGTCGGCACGAGGAATCGCTCTGTTCAACGCCGAGCGAAGTGTCGCATTGCTGGGAGCACACAAGAAGTGGCGCGCCGAACTGTTGACATCGTTCGACAGCCGCTTGTTGCAGTCAGGAACGCAGCACGTCGGCATCGTCTGCTAGTATCCTTAACAAACATGGCTAAGGCTACAGTTTCGCGGATGACATGCTTCCTGAAATCCGCCGTCAACAACCAACCACAGAATACACCAACGCTGCACCGCGTGTTTCGTACAGCCAGTTCGCGTAGCCGGCAAGTGGGGAAGTGAAGCTGCGTGCGACGGCAGTGCGATGAATGAGCAGGTGGGTGGTGGTTCTGCGCAACGCCAGCGAGTTTTACAACTGAAGCTAATCTAGTAACGTTGAATCAACATTGTATGCTTTCTTTGTCTTCATTTTCTGTTGGCTTGTTAAGGTTGCTGTAAAAGTATACCCCCTTGGTTTCCTAAGCTCTTCTAACGTTCCCATGAGTTAGTACAGTGCTTGATTGCATTTCACTTGTTGTTGCAGTTACTTCTGTTTTGAATACTATTAATTGTTTAATTATCTGCATTGCAGGAGCTCATCTGCTACCTTGCATCGGTACTGCCCAATGCCATTCCCGAAGTACAGGTGTCGTCAATGATGCGTGCCTTAGCTCAACAGAGTGTGGAGCCTGTGGACAATGTATGCCGCCTGGCAATAACGACTTTCATTGAGTTGCTGTACAAGTAAGACTTCGCTCTGAACTAATCCATTACGCAAACCTTACAATCAAACCTGCTCCGATTGCTGGCTTAAAAGGCACACAAAATGTGCTCTCTACCCCTATGGAAGCTGCAGGAGGAGCCTCCGGTACCACTAACAGATTTACTGGTTAACAGTTATGTTGTTTACCGTATTATGCAATGAAGCAACAGACGCTGCTTAAATGTTCTCACTGCAACAAAAATATGCCTTCAAGTACATCATTCCTGCAGTAAACAAATAGCTTTCTGAAAGCATTCAGCTATTCGTTTACATTGACAATCATCGTCAATGGTTTCTGCACATTTTTTTTTTCTCTATCTCTCTCTATTTTTGCATGCAGCCCCATCTGTAGCCACCACTGTGTTTACTCGATTCTTGTGCCCTCGATTGTAACGTGCACCTTGATTTTCATACATAAAAGAAAAATGCAGATACACCTGATTGTTCTCCCATTACATTTTCGTGGTAATAGCAAGAAATGGCAATTTGTTTTTACTTTAAAAAAAATAAAAACTTTATTGCATCCGAGCCGCAGTAGACCGGGCATTACTCGTTAAACATCACCCACAGTGGTTTCCATTGACGACAAGCTTCCAACGCTCGCAGATCATCAGTGTACAGCCTTCAAAGTTGAAAGGTTGGGTTCGAAATCGGGGGATGGCATTTGGACACCACCTGTTGCAGCTTTGGTTTTGTACTCTATTCTATCACGCGTGTCATATTTCAGTGAAGCTTTCAGGAAAAGTAATGCACGATAGAATCGAATATAAAGGCGTTAAGAAAAAGCGCAAGCTTTTGCGTACTTGAGCACTCTTCATTCTTTCAATTGATGCAGCACGCCGGAGATTCCATACATCCCCCATCGAGAGGAAGCACGCAAGATCCTGCCTGAAAACCTGGGGAGCCTTATCAACCTTCGGCATTCCAAGGAGACATTCCCTTATTGGAGCCAGCTGCTGGTGCTCGACTCGTACCGCGAGCCCCTGCTCAAGGGATTCCTCGTCAGTGTGGGCAGCATGTCTGAGAACTTTGTGAGTTATTCTCTTATAACCATTCATTTTGATCGTGTTCAGAGTGCAACAGATGAAGCAATTAAGGGACAGGCAGATGGTGAAAGAGCCCTGACTTCCCACTAATATTATTTTCGTGAGTAACTGAAATATATATACACTGGCCTTAATGTCGGTTGACCGAAATTTTGGACACCTTACAGCACGCCGCGCAATAATTCAGAGTCCGGCTGCCCGATCGTGTGCTAATTTAGTTGCAGAGTTGAGCAGAAATGCAGTAGACTTTCATTAACTCTACTTCTGCTGTTTCAATTTCTTGGTTAATTTGATCTTAATTCAGGGTGCCGGCTAATGCCCATGTACCCAAATGTTTATTTGTTATTTCGATCCTAAAATTGGCCTTTGCCTGATAATTCCAACTTGAGCATGAGTATGCATGCGCCTGATCCCAGTGGTGGCTCCACTAGCAACCCCTTTAGTGGCAGTGCCTGTCTCAGCGGAGCTTAGGGGAGCGCGAATGTGTTGAACACACGTCATCTCTGATCAAAAATACCTATTTTCAGCCTACCCTGGGAGGCTGTTCAAGCAATAACCGTGGATCACAATGTCTGATTACAGTATTTGCCCGATTCTAATGCGCGCACCCTCTTTTTTTTTCTTTTTTTTTTCTAAAAAATTGGGCCGAAACTTG
Source organism: Dermacentor silvarum (assembly GCF_013339745.2). Taxonomy (NCBI): domain Eukaryota; kingdom Metazoa; phylum Arthropoda; class Arachnida; order Ixodida; family Ixodidae; genus Dermacentor; species Dermacentor silvarum. Next base: position 31,581,810 of record NC_051159.1, on the reverse strand, counting down.
CCTGTGCGGTGCAATAGGACGCAAAACCAAATCCCCCTTCGCGGCGTTTGTATGCTTTACCACATAACACAGTCATGTTGTGGCAAACCGGACTTTAGGAAATCTGCTGCCAACGGGCGACGCATGTTAGACCTTGCTCGTTTTTCTTGCTAGAAGGTTGTGTGCATAGGAGGAAAGTTTTAATTTTTCCGGGGGGGGGGGGGGGGGGGCTGGGGCCTGACCAGCTTTCCGAACCCTACCCATGTATGCGTATATATATATATATATATATATTACCTTTAATAAAAATTACACTGGAAACTTCGTGCGACCTCGATAGATTGTTCACTGAAGTGACGAGCTTGTATGTGTATTTCCAAGACCTCAGAGTAGTAGATAATTCAGTTTAACAGCCCGAGTCCCCTCGTACCACCAAGAGAGTGGCATCTTTTGGATGAGCCATGCGACAAGCGAATTCAGTTAAACATGTTAGGGCAAAACAAATAAACACGTTATTTGTTTTGTGCGCATTACGTCGCACAAATACACATTAATGAAAAACGCCATGTAACGCCTTGTAAATGTTTTAATACAAAAGATACAATCAAGAAATATTTCCCTGACGAAAGGTCAGTTATTGTGAAGATAAGAGTAAGACATAACATAAATAAAAATTAAACGATATGTAACAATTTCTGAACACAACTTATCACGAATTATTAGCATAAGTATAATGTGATTCCATAACGCAATAGTTTCATTACTTGTCAAAGCATGCCTTATGCCACTGGTTTCGTTTATTTTCCACAGGCAGAATAAAGGATTATAGAGTAAAAATCATCAGGTGCCGAAATAAATAAACATATTAACAAATAAATAAGACAGCAATATCTCAAAAGCGCGAAAAGACTCAATAGGAAATAGGAACAGCGTGGATTGTGTTATTGAGCAGCAAATGCAGCATATGACGAATAAAAATTAATAAGGAAAATGCACAGCATGGACTGGAGAGTTTTACAAATAGCACAACCACGCGTCTTTTCTTACCCAAATGGTCTCACTCAGCTTGCGCTGTTAATTTACACCATTTTCGTTCTTTTGTAAACTTTTTGCATTGTTTTCTAAGCCAGGTGGTTTGCTTTGCCTTGTAAGTTGGTGCCTTTGTCTCTCCTATTAACGGCATCACATCGTTGTCTAATGCAATGATTTCACCATCATTGAAAAAGTGTTCGTTTGGGCACTTGATCTGGAAATGAAGTCATCGGCAATCTTATTCAAATTGATTTTGCGGGAGAGTTATTTGTGGGCGTGCAAAATTGCCAGATGGTTCGAACAGGCTTGTCCAGTCGTCGACCGCAAGTACATTTTCAGTCGCCAAAGGCAAGAAAAGGACCTCTCGGATGTGGTCGACGAGACCGGTATGGCCAACACAATTTTTTTCTAGCTTGGCCATTTCCGGCAAAAGGTTTCGCAGGTATTCACCCTTGCCCCCCGTAAACATGTGCACAACGTCCTCAAATGTGTGCAATGATGCCGACCTTTGCTGGCTTAAAATATGTGCAAAATCAGGTGTGCAAAATCAGGTGTCCTGGTTCAAGGTCGTCACCGTCGAACGCTATCACCGTAGAACTTCCCTATGGTAAGCTGTTCAATGTGAGACTTATATCAGGTGGATACCTGTTGTTTAACGAAGACAGCACTGTGTCAAGTACTTCATAGAACCTCTGGCGGTACATGTCACTCGGTGATGGAAACACGTGAGCTGAGGAACCTTCTTGATAGTGGTGTGGAGTCTTCTTTTGCCTAGCAGCTAGAACACACGGGTCCTCAACTCCTACTTTTCCTGCCTCTGCCATACATACGCGGGTCACGTGCTTTACTTTGGAGCTAATCTGCGCCGAGTTCAAGCTTGGGCCATCCGAGATGGCTGGTCCCTTCGCGTGCGCTGTCTGCCCGCGCACCTTGTGTTATGTTTCTGCAGGTGCTTATACGGTGGAAAATACACTTCCTTTTCAACGTCAGACAGGTTCTGGCGAAGTACCGATAAGCGAGGTGCCTACTGTTGGTTTTGTCGTTGGTGCTCATGCTGTGTTTGTAGCCAGTGCACAGTACAACGTCCGCAGCCGCGGTACAAGCGAGCTCGACGCCTGTTTTATATTTCTCGTTTTATTGCGACTGCAATTGTATCGACGCTCCAGGCAAATTTTCGCTGCCGTCGTCGTCATCGCCATGATATTCCGTGTAAAGTCCAAAAGTCATATGAGTGAGCGTATAAAGTTCAAAAGTCATATGAGTGAGCGACTCATACACTGTGGGTGCAAGAAAAAGCGCGTAACACTGAGCCGAAAAGGTTGGCGGCTTGATCGACATTATCTTCCCACGCGGTCAATATTCGGGTTAGTTGGAGGTCACGTGATCAAATGCACGCAAGGGGAGGAGAGCACGTGTCTTCTCATCTAGCCCTGCCGCAGCTGCAAATGACTGTGCGCAGTTGATGCTTATGTGGCCCGCATACTGTATCCAATTGTTGGTAATCATTGGGGGATGCAATGAGCAAGGGTGAGCAGGGATGGCTGCTAACTTCATGCACACTGTCTTCCTTCTTAGGCTGCTTTTCCGTGCCCAAAGTGTTGCAGATCGCATAGCCTAAGTTAAGAGACAGGGGTAATCGGAGATCGCTGACAGAGGCCGTCCTGTAGTGGACATAAATATATGCAGATGATGATGATGAATCTAATTTTCGGAGTCGCGGTGAATCGCATGGCTGTACGAACCGTTCGTCCAATCTGCCGGCGTTCTTCACAATGCCAGCGTTCTGATAGTGACTGCTCGTGGTCATCCAGCGAGATATTTACAGGCTTACATGGTCGGTGCATTGCACGATGTTTGTTATTTTAATTAGTAAATAAATGTTACTACAATTCATATAGGCGATATAACCAACGTACAGACTCGTGTGAGGACCCCATTTTTTTTGCCGCAATTTTGGCGAGCCGTACATGGGACCGGGCCATTTTATCAAATTTTTCTTCCAACTACGAGTATGAAATCCACCGTAAACCTCCGCGATTGCAGCCTCTCGCCACCTATAGTCGTGTACAACCTAAGAAGGCAGCGACATTTGCCCCTCAAAAGTGGATGCACACGAGCATCCACCAATGGGCACGCACTCTAGACTGAGAGAGAGAGAATAAACTTTAATCAAAAGAGCACGCGAGCGTAGGTAGCTCCTCCGCTCTGCAGTGGGTGGTCCCTCTCAGTCCAGGAGTCCAGCGGCCTTAGCTGCCCTTCTCACTCGGTTGACCAGGTTGAGCTCATCAGTCGAGTCGGAGCTGGACAGCGCTACCTCCCACTGCCATGTGGTGGGATGTGTTATGGGTGTGAGCTGTGGTGTGTTTGCGCAAGCCCATACCATGTGGTAAAGTGTTGCACATTGATCACAGTGTGGACATTTATTATACACTCTAGACTGACGTCATGAGCCGGACGGCCGGTGACCCCGCCAACAGAGGACATGGCAGCCCACGCTTCGAGCTGGGCCGAGTCGCGTCAGTGGGACTATTTCCTTAGTCGCGGTGGCAATCGGCTGCAGCGCTTCAGTGCTTCAGTGATCAGGGCGGGGGGGGCGCCTCCCCTGACTTCTTACGTTGTAACCGACTTTTTATTTTTTTATAGTTGCAACGCGTGAAAGTATGCTGCGCTTCCCCGCGCAGCGTACTTTCACCGCCACCACTACCGCCACCATTTTGATTATGTTGCCGCCTCGAACCGGCGCTCTCGCATGCAGATTCACTGGCAGCCGTAGCCACCACTATAGCAACGCTAGGCCTAGCAGCTTCGACGTTCGCTATTAAGCATCTTGCCGTTTGGTGCCGTGTTTTTCATTCAAATAATTCGCCACTGTCAGCAATGGCACCGACTCCGCTCGGAAAGCCCGGCACGTTGCATAATGCCGGTTTTCGAAAATCCGCTTTGCCTCAATACAGCAGTGTTACGCTGCAAAGTATTGCGGTGAAGCGTAACAAGAGTGGGAAGGGGCAGTTGTCATGGGACACAGTATGCATTCTTTAAAGGGACACTAAAGGGAAAAATGATTTCTTCTGTATCAGTGGATTACCCTTCCACAATACCGAAAATGCCACTCTTACTGCGAGAAGCCGCTTGGTAAGCCAGAAAGAAACGAAAAACACAGAGGCGAGTGGCGACGCCACCTTGAAGTTCCCGCACCAGCTCACTATGACGTCATGGATTTTGACGTCTTCTGGGTCCCAGTTAATTTTTTAGCAGTAAAGATTGACTACATTGTGTTCTAAAGGAGCCCAAGACTGAATATGGCAAGTTTCGCGAATATTTACTGAGCCAACGCGGCAGAAGTACGAAAAATTACTTCAGAAGTCGTGATGTCACACTGCAGAGAGGAGCCCGGTTGCCACATGACTCATTTCTCTGTGCTCGCACACAGCGGCATGCATTTCGGAGACCACGTGCAGGCTTCATGGCGGCAGTGCTAGATGGCGCCGAGCGTTCTTAGAGAAGCACGAAAGGGTGGTCCCGCTGCAGTACATGCCTCATACATAACTCGTTTCGGCAGTGGCAATTTGTTGTGTCGCTATATTGATTCAGTGCTAAACGCATTACAGTCAATGGTCATCGTGAGAAAGGTTCTGCTGAATTTTTCTGTTATCACTGTATACTAAGATTGCCACTCTGGAAATTTCGGACATGTAACCCCATCCACCCTTATGCTCCATTTTCTCTTTTTTTTCTTTAGTTCATCACTGGCAAGAAAGCGCTGCTATCATTCCTCGGCACGGTCAAACAGGACCGCACCCTTGAAGAGTCGGTGTATGGATTCTTCACCGGGCTCCTCAGTGATGAAGCATTCGTGAACAGGGCTCTACCTAAGTACCTCAAAGCCCTGGACCACCTGGCAGTTTCTGGTGCCTTCACCGGGGCTCCCCCTGAATTTGTCGAAGCCGTTCAGCGGGATGCTTGGCTCAAAACGTGCAGGTTTGTAATAAACAGGCTTATGCCCTAAAGCTAGTTGGATACAGTATCAGGTAGTTTGATATACCTAAACTCGTCTATAATGAACTTGAATGAACTTCCATGGTGCGTTCACTATACATAGTTTTCACGTGACGTCACAGCACCGTCTATGCAGTCTTTCGGCGTTGATTTTGCGATTTGCGAACTATCGCTTGTTCAATGACGGCGACGGTCAGGCAGAAGGAATTCTGCCCATCATATTTTGCCGAGCTGGTGGGCCTGACGCGTGCTCGCTACAAAGCAAAAATCAACATGTGCGACGGTGTTGGTCTGTACACGCTGTGCGGCGGGACCGACACGACGACGGACGTCGACCTGCTACCGTTTACGATGCATGCTGACATTTTAAATTATTTGGTGCTGTCGACGAACTACGTATCGCTTACTGAAATGAAAGCATACAAGTCTCTTGAGGCTCATAACTACTTCACAAGTGACCGAGTAAGCGGCATGACAGCAATGCAGCTAGCCTCCATGCAAGCGCGTCATCGTGTTGAGCGAGGTAAGGTTACAAACATTTAAAGAATATATTTGTAAATCCGTGCCCCTGGATTAACGTGCTTAACATGGTACCCATTTGCATGAACTCGTTCGTTAGCTGTTCATTACGGCACCGTGCACTGCTCCAAATGCTCGACGCTGCCGGGCATTAAGTATGACGCAAAATACCTTATTTCGCTATTCGCTTACCTAAACACAGCCTTCTGCAACTCTGGTTAAATATAGGCGTAAAAGGTACAGCCCACTGCGATAGCGTTTCACTCCTTTTTTCACTGTGAAAACCAGCGTTACTCGGGCATAGTGGGCAGCAACGTGCCCAGACAGAGCTTAAAATGAAAATTCTCACTGTTTCGATAATCGGTTAAAATTAAACAAACGTGCCTATATATGGCTCTGTGTACACATCTTAAGAAACACAGCAAATGAAGAGTTGAACTGAAATGGCGACTGCACACACGGACGTAATCCAGGTTCTTTATATCTTTTCTGTTTATGCGATTGCGCGAGCCAGAGACGCTGACGCTCCTCCGCCAACACTTTCGTGCGCTCGCATTGCCGAGTTATCACTTTCGGCAAGCAGTACAGCCCGGTTCCTGGCTCCATGCTCGTTTTCCGTGCGGCAGACTTGCTTCTCGCACTGCAGCCGATCATGGCACACATCGGCATTGCGACGCTGTAGCGTATTCGAACACGCACAGGGCGAAAGCATTGCAGCCCGCACACGCTGCAAAGGGCGGCGCCACGGCAGTAGTTCTCCGTAATGGCAGCCACCTATCCCATACGCCCCGGATGTGACGTCCGTGAAAACTATGTATAGACAGATTTATTATCTGCAGTGGAGATAAGAAACAAGCAAGGAATCCATTTATTGGTAACAACTACGTGTATAGGCCGTAATTGTGCCTTGAACCAAATCTGATGTTCGCTAAGAAAGGCGTACTCGATGCACAAGATGGTTTCGACCTGCTCCTGTCCAGTTCCAGTATCTGCACAGTATCGGGTGTGGCACATCCACCATAGAAAGTGCGTCCCGTTAGTCAGGCGAGGCTACTCACATTCAAGAGCTTGATTGCAGTGGAAGCACCTAGTTCGACATACCTAATGTCTCGTTGGTTATGAGAGAGCTATTTTACGCGAGTATCAATCTGTACTAAGTTTTGCATGTTCAACAATTAGCGTTATCGAGGCTCGTTACATTCAAGTTCCACTGTCCTGCTTATCAAACCTTGCTCTGGAGTCATGAGAACATCTTTTTTTCTAGGGCATTCTCACAATGTTCACTGATGACTGTCCCTGATTAATAAATGTGGGATATTCAAGACTAAGAATTTCTGCCGCCCAAAATTTGCGCCAGTAATGGAGATTCAGAATCTCTGGTATGATCGCTGGCAGGCTCTCGAATAACTAAACTAAACCTTACTGTTGACCACCGCTGTTGATCACTTTAAATTTTACTGATTAACTCATTAAATTAATAATTCTCTATGCTCATGTTGCCACCATGGAAATACTTCTAGTGGTCAAGGAGTATCCACTTGGTTAGAATCCCGAGTTGCAAGGTATTCATTCCCGATGTCAAAGATCAAAAGCATTGGTGTTCCACGTAGTGTTAGGTAGCACTGTTCAAGAAGTACTTTGGGATACAAGTGCATTTAGTTATCAATTAGGCCACAGTCGCTCATAGTGATTTCTAGTTATCAAGCACAGAAGGTGTCTTCCCTTTTCTTTTCCATTGATGTTTGATTTCAGCTTGATAATATTTACCATGTTAACATTCACCAGTACCATTTTTATGAATCTCTAACACAGTCAGCTTATACAGTTAAACCTGGATATAACAAAATTGACAAATTCCCGAAAAACTTCGTTATAAAGAGGATTTCGTTATATGCAGGTTCGGCACGAAAATTCGAAAAAGAAACTGCTTACCGTATTTACTCGATTATAACGCGCCCTCAATTGTAACGTGCGCCCAGTTTTCCGTTTTCGTTGAAACACTCATCCTTGGAATGTCACACCAGGTACCGGATGCGTGGACGCGTGTCGTTTCGCACAAGCACGAGGCATCGGAAACAAAGAGCGAGCGTCACGATGGCGTCGTAGCGTCGTATAGTGTTACAGTAGAACCTCGCTGTTATGTTCCCGGGGGCTGCGTTTTCCCGGCTGTTCATTTTCGGCCGGTCCCGGCACAGCTCCCATAGACCCCAATGCATTGGTAACCCCGGTGTTGCGTCGCAACTGTGGGACTGTTCCCGCATCATACGTTGCGAACTGCCACCCCGCGCCGGCCCGAGCGGCCATTTTGACTTTTCATTTTTTTGACTAGTGGCTTGACGATGGCATTGGCCGCCCAAAGTGCCGGGGGCGACAACTATGACGTATTTTCGGTTTCCGCCAGAAAAAGTATGGCCCTTGAGATCCGTATTTGCTACATAAAGATGGTGTCTATGACGCGTTGTGGCCCTAAAATTGGTTTTGGCTCATAGATATCCCGTATAAACTCCAAGGGCGATAACGCAGTCGCCGCGCGCCGTATGCTGTATGTGCGAGTGAAAACGTGCGAGGGGAGCCGACGACCGCGTCTAATCTCGCGCGTGCAAGAAAAGCAGGGAGGAAGCGCGCCTTCTTCCGTTGCGCTTGAGGCACCAGCGAGCGAGTGAGGGGGGAGGGATAGCGGGGTGGCGTTGTACTGTACTCTGGCATCAACTGCGTACTGCCCGGCGGCGCGGGCCGTATCTTGAAAGCGATCTGCGTTGGGGCAGAGTCTAGCAGTGTAGGTGCGTCGGCGGCTCGTAGCTTTGTGCATGCTGTGTGTTCTCGGCGCTCAGTTTGCGTTGAAGCGATAGACAACAGCACGAAAGTCACTTCGCTCGCTTCTCTAGCAGCGCTTCCACACGCCGCCAGCGTTTGACAGCGCACGTCCGCACTCATCGAGTGTGATGTGTCACAGCGTGTACCAGCGCGTCGGCAACATCAACTGGAAAAGGAGAGAGTGCCGGCTTGGCGGGCTAGGCCAGCTGCAGGAAGCAGCAGGATCAGGTTTGAATGAAGGGAGGGGGAAAGGTCACGCCCGCGGCAGCAAGATCGCCGGGTCGAGGAATGCAGGCCCGCCTCGCACACGTGCGCTCGCTTCGCATTCCGTCACGGCGGACAAGGTGCTTCCGGTTGCCGCTCGCGCAAAAATGACAATATTTGGGGCGAAATCTCTAGGTTGTCGGAGGGGGAAATTCATTATATCGAGGGGGTCGCCTGCTGCCACTTAGTTACGTAGAGGTCTCAAATACATGTGCTTCTATGGAGTAATGGCGGGGAATAGAAAAACTTCGTTATATCCAGGAATTCAGTTATATGAAGGTTCGTTATAAGCAGGTTTAACTGTAACTGGGAAAAAGTAGCATGCCTCCAATTTTTACGGTCATAAACGGATGAAACTTGCAGAATTTATACCCACATGGAATGGAAGTTTATTCACACCTGCTGTCAGTCATTCTCAGACAGCTGTTTATTGATTTCTGTGAACCACAAAATGATCCATTGCATTTCATATTGCACATTTCTTGGTACAACTCTGCAACAATTGCGAACGGTATGGTGCCTCGACTGACCATTCTTGTCAGTTCATCCTGCAATGCACATAAGTCTCTGCAACGCCAAAAACGTATTACATGGCTCTGTTGCTGCTAGCTCAGCATGTAAAATAGCTTCTCCTTTAAATACACTTTCATAATAAAAGCGACATGATCATCTTCACACGCCTACATGGAAGCTTGTTCTGTCACTATCTTATGATGACAACGGCGATGTTACTGCCTATGACAGTAGGCTATTGCGGGTGCTGCGAACACTGCTTCAGGTTTGTGTCTGATAGGATTGTGCAAATATTTGAAATTTTCAAATGACGAATTGAATAGTATTGTTTGATGTGGTTCAGTTCCCGAATTGAATAATAATCACGACTTGCAAATATAAAAATTCTTTTCCACAGTTTTCAGCTACTTCACATCGTCAGCTGTGCACAATCAGTATAGAAAACTGCAAGAAAAATGTTACAGTTTTCATCTTGACCATAGTGGAGGTAATGTAGTAGATGATGCTGCATCACTCAGGAATCCAGACTTTCCTGGCTAAGCTGCGGTCGTTTGCACTCAAATTTCATTTAGAGGTGGCATTTGGCACTGGCTATTGTTGGTACTCCATGTGGATGCAGCTCTTGTGTGCTTTCTTCAGATTAAATCTTAACTGTGCTTAATTGCAGCGTTATTTCATAAAATAGTAGTGCCAACTGGTATGACAACTAGAGAAAAAAGAGGGTTTTTTCCGCTCTGCCGTCACCGAAAACGGTGCACATTTCCAGTTTAGTCTCAAAGCTTTATGAGGATGCTTGCGGGCTCACAAAACTGCCTTTTAAAACTTAATTCTAATAATATGGTCACATATGCTCTGAAGAGTCCAGAGTTTCAGAACAAACAACTTATTTGTTGCTAATTATTTCATTTGCACATTTAATAAAGCACGCTTCACAATCTGCATTGTAGTGATAGAAGCTTGCTTTTGTTATGTAAAACTGTTCATTTTTTGGAAACTAAAAAAAATGTATCGTTATACGTACGTACGTACGTACATACATACATACATACATACATACATACATACATACATACATACATACATACATACATACATACAACTTTATTTCAGCAGCTTCAGTCTAAAATAGTGGTTTCTACCTAGTATTTATTTGAAACACACAGGCTATTTTCACACCCATTTTCCAGGAAAAAAAGGGGGCACGGTAGAATCGGGTGAATATATGCACTACAGGGTATCCCACGTAACTTGCACCAAACTTTAAAAATATGCAAATGCCACGTAGCTGGACAAAACCAAGGTAATGTTGTTTGCTGTTGCTTGGAGATACTCATATTATTTTTTGCATTCTGCCTAATTATATAATTAGTCTTAATTATTTAGTCAACTTCTAAAATATTATAATTGGATGAAAAATGTCAATGAGGAAATTGTAGAGCAACATGGAAAACTCCCGATAAAGCTTTCTGTTGCTCAATACGTGCTACATCAATTTTTTCTTCAAGCGTGAAACAAGCCCGCAAATACACACAAAGTGCCTCGAGCGGCCAGTCGCCTGGCACTTTTGTGTGAATTCGTAGAAATTGCCAGTATTGGTGTTCTCAAGTAAGGTAAATGTGTGATGGGGAGTTTTTTTTTTTTTTCTTTTTCACTCTAGGTCGAAGTCCTTCCAGAAGCTCGATGCCATTTCAAGCTTGCTTGCCACGTGGCTACAGTTTGAAGGAGACCTGAGGAAGAAGTTCTCAAGAAGCTCTTCAGGCTTTTGCAGCATCGCTGGAGCAAAGTGCGCAAAGCAACTGCGCTCCGGCTGTGCGAATCTCTCTTGCTATACATGGTATTGGAAGACGAAGAAAAGCTAGAAGAGGCATGCATACTTCTCTCCGACACAGACTGGAATGAGGGCGATATTGATATCCCTGTAGAAAGGCTCAGGACTCTGTTTGAACTCAAAAGTGAAAGCTAGTAAAGAAGCGCGCCCATTATGTGTCTTCCGGTGTACTGTAATGCTTGCAAGGTACAGTCCGCTTCCCTGACGTGCGCGCGGGAAACTGGTGTCATGCGGACCCGCCCGACCGCTCGTTTCTAGTCCGACGTTATCGGCGCGCAGGTCAGCATCGTTCGCGGCCAGCCACGCTGCGCCAGCCGAAACGCCACCTCTTCCGACGCGCGCGCGTCGGCTGTTATCTTCGGAGCATGCGCAATATGATCACAAGCCCGCGCGCCGCTTTGAAGGGCTGTCTGCGACCATCGGCGAAGTGGAGTGGGCGCCTTTATTTCTTCGCGCTAAATGCATTGTGGGTTGGCGCATTCTGCGCGACCAACGCGCGAATGGGTCAGGAGCCGTGCCCATCGGGCCGCGTCGGAAGCCGCCGGTTACGTTGAGAGGTTCGTTTCCGCCAACGTGACGTAGCGTGCACGCTCGCGTTACGTCTGACTATAAACGGCCCTGAACAAACGCTACAGCGCGGCCGGCGTGGCCCAGACACCGCCAGATATTCAACGCGCCCTAAACGATTCGCTCCCTACGCACGTAGGAGCTGCGCTCGGCAAGGTCACTGCGCCCGGTCCCGGAGATAAGAGAGCCACGCTCAGCGGAGACCAGTGCCTCAAAAGTCCCTAAGCGATTATGTCCCTAGGCACCTAAGAGCTCCACGATTGCCATGACAACGCGGTTAGTTCGAGAAGGGGGGCAACGTTGAGGGGGGGAAGAGTCTAGTCTGTCACGTGATTGCCGCAGCGGCGCGCCGCCGGTTGGTGTGGCCGCCCTGCCGCAGCTGCGTTTTGGCCGCCGGCGGCGCGCCGCGCGCGTTTTGCGGCTAGTGTGTACGTGCCAGTACTGATTTCTGCGCTCCAAAACTCCAAAAACTCACTTCAGCGCCGGTATTGGCCTGTCTCCAGTCCGAATTAAGCGGTGCACGCGTAATTTCGTGCCGATTTAACGAGAGTTCGCTGCCATAGACATATGTACATTTTTGAAGGGAGGGAATTAGCAGGCCGAATTATCCGAATTTCCGAATTAACGGGGGCCGAATTAACGAGCTTTCACTGTACTCTAATGCTTGCAAGGTTTTTCCATTTATGTGTGGCGGAATTACATTTGAAATAATGTAGGATTTTTATGCACATGCGTAGTTTTTATTATTTCGGAGCTGCTCACTTTGTGTTGTGCTTATCGCCGTGCTCTGCATATGTTTTGTGTAGGCTTGGGCGAATATACAATATTTTCGATTATTCAATGATTCATAAGTACCGTGCTGTTTGGTATTTGCTTCAATTCGAATTTCAGCATTCAGAATTTTTGATGTATTCTGAACCAACGTTTATAAATTAAAAACGTGTCAAACAGATTCTGTGTGCAATTTGCATTACCATTCACGCAGCTGAAAGCCAAGACAAGCCAAGGATGCAGAATTCGTCTACAGTTTTCAACCCATTTTTCGAACTTGCCCGATTATTGGAACAGTCCTGCGTCCTGTTCCTTTCTTCGTTCTTGTGGCCCGGCCCCCTCTTTATTAACGCCGACTAATGTTTCGGACCTGATTGGCATGCAAGATGGCGGAAAAATGGCGGTTGTGGTGATAGTTAGCACCATTCAGGTTGTCCTACAACACTTGCTTTTGTCAGCAAGGTGACATCACAGCTTTCCGAAAGCCATACAGCCACAGCAAATGGATGAACGACCATGTAGTCAAAATAATCGGGCAAATAGAATGTACATTCACAGCACGCTAACAAACCTGTCATTGAACACCATGTTACTTGTATCAATACAAGCTGGCTAATTGTATAGCTCAGTTCCATACACATGTAAGGAACAAGCAGACCGAGAGGTTTATTTGTTTCATATTGTAGTAGTCAACGGCTATACTCTGGGCTCCCTTTAAGAGTGGATGTGCGCTGCTATTGTAACGGGTCCAGCCTAGCCTATGCTCCGGTGACGATGAAAGTTACGGTTCAGTGCTGGTTCACAGTTGGTGTTTAACCTTTGTCTTGTTGCGGTTTGCCTCAACTTTATTGTCATGCCTCTGGAATATTAAACAAAACAAGCACGCCTGGCTTGCTTCATTCCGTCACATGCCTGTTCCGTCACATACCTGTGCGGCACACGCAGCACAGTCACAGCGTAAGCTGGAGGAGCAGCTCCATAGGAGCTCCATTTTCGGCACCATGCACTTTAGGGTCTTCGCAACGAAGTCTGTTCGCGTCGTTTTCACAATAAAGATCTGAACTGTCCACCCGGCATCGATGGCGAGCTGCGGTTTGTGCTGCTCTCTGCTGAGCGGTCTGCTGAGCCTGATGTTGTCTGGTTGCAGCCACACACGTAGCTCTACAATTCGCTTCTTCAGAAGTGTTCGTACCTTGCGAGGAGCCCCCATAACGGGTTCCGAAGAGTAAACACAGGTATGCAGACTACGTGACGTACGTGTCGCATCCCTTGACCCGTGGCACAGTACATTGCTATTGATGATGATGATCATCGTGTCAATTGGCACGATACGATGCTACTGATGATGATAATGATTTGATAGCATTCGCTTTGAAATGAGACGGTGAAAAACGGTCACATACCCTGCTTGACTTAATGAGTCATGCCACACATGACTTACATTACAGCAATATTTATACATCTCCATAATCTTTTTCTTCCTCAAAACTTCTCTATCTACCTTGTACCGCTACCTATGCAACTGCTACATGGCGTGCCACCTAGTATAATAGTATGCAACTGCAATGCAACGGGCACACGTATAGATGCTATGTGGCGCGCATCTCGCATCGATCCCCACAACGTCTGGTTTATTCAGTGTGTCCAAGAAGAACTCGGCATGACATTTGTGTCAAATACACAATGTAGGTCTTCACGAACCGGGTCTTGTTTGGACTTTGTATTCACTAACAACAAAGTACCCATACTGGCCCACTTCATGTCATTCACGACCTACTTCTCCCATTATAAAGGACACCTGAGTGTTTTTCACTATGGACAAATTAAATTACTACTCTTCGTATACTTAGTACTTGCTGTTACCATCTTCACTCAAATTGCAAGGGACTCCTATCCAAACGCTCCTCCAGCTTACACTGTGACCGTGCTCAGTGTGTCGCGCAGGCTTGTGATTATATTTGTAATGGAACCGTTTTTGTAAGGGCTAGCAGCACTGGTTAGGCCTAAGCATAGGGGATGTTTATATGTTCATACGAGTGGGCCATGAGTGATCGCATTCATGGGTTAGATTAGTGTAAGGGCTGTAGAAGCGGTGTTCAGGTCCGTGGTTGACCGGCCGACTACAGTGAGTGTGCCTTCCAAGTTCGTATGTGCGCTTAGTGGATGGAATGGGTTAATCTCGCGAGTATAGGTAGAAAACATCGAGCTGAATTTGTACAATACAGCCTAAACTGTGGCTGTCGTGTGGACGAGATCACCTGCGACATGTGTAATTTGCGACGACGGGCAAATGCGAAATGCTTCCCCAGCCTCAGCCATCACGAAATTTCAAGTAGAGTGAACCACAACACTGAGCAAATGTTGGGGAAATGAATTTTACGTATTGTTGGCATTGTAAAAAAAAGAAAATGTTGAACTTGGCATTTTTTCATAAGTATGTCTTGGAGGGGGGGCAATATTACTGTTCAGATTCACTTTGAACCAAAACGTTTACATTCGCGCAAGCCTAATTTTGTGACATCACGACCAATGTATTGGCAAGGCCTATTATGTTGTGCCAACATACATTTGTTAAGTGCTGGTTATGCCTCTGTGTCATCCTAATGTCGAGCGTGCATATTTCAAACTGTGAGCTGGGTTCACAGTGGTTTGCTTTTAGACACATTCGTGTATTGCTCAGTAGATAGAATGCATTATGATCTGAATAAAGTACTTCATGATGTCAGTCACTTGTTATGCTTTTTTTATGTTGTATACAAATCCATAGCTTTGCACAAGCCTATGTGGAGGTTTTGAAAATTGACGTGCACAAGTTCTCGTGTAAAGCAAGAACTGCAGGTGAAGTGACACCATTGCTGCGAAGAAGGCTGTATGTAAAAAATTTGTTGGTGTGATATGCGCAAAGTATGCCTCAGTTTCACAATTGTGTGAACATATTGTCCTATCAATGTCACATCACAGTGTGTGCCATGTATGTGACAATGTCACATTTTCACAATGACAGTGAGTGTGCGTGTGTGCACACCATTTATTTCATATCTTCCTTTTTGAGCGCACTCAATGGTTCGAGTGGCGCTCCTCTTGGCTGATCCTATCACTAGGGTCAGCTTGTCTTGAACGATGGATGATAAGAAAGGGATTGAACAGTGTAAAGAGTCCTTACATTAAATGGGCCCCGAGCCACTTTTTGTCGAAGTTGACAAATGCATTTGATGTTAAAATGGACTATTTCGGAAATGCTTTGCCGCAGAAAGTACCTGAATGCGTTTAGCGGAAGCAAAGTTATTGGCACTCGAACGTCCCCTATGCAGTGCTTCCACTCCTTCTTCAATGCCTTGCATTGCGGAGGCTACAGCGGAGCGGGGCGTGCCCACAACGTTCTGCCTAATGAGCGTCATTGTGGCGCGCAGTTCAAATTTGATTTTCGATGCTCACGTCAACGCCACTATTTCCGATTTTGGCGCCTTGTCCTCGCGGTTGTCCTCAGAGAGCCACAGTGCGCTCAATCAGCAGACTTGTCGCGGCACCCGTGGCAGCCGCGGTATCTACGCTACATAGCGGACTGCAGCTACGCATCTGTGGTGCATATGTGCAGTGTTTGCTTTGTGCACGACAACGCTTGAGTGCCCGCTCGCACTCATATGCTCCAGTCTGGCCATGCTACGTGGTGCAGACCCACTTCGTCCTGCTCCACGTTGACTGACGGACAGTAACCATATCCATCTCCAACACATTGAAGGGCTATCGATAGCTCAATATGAAGCAATACCTAACCAGGAGCGACCAACAGTGAACGCACGCTGGCAAGCGTGCGTGTGGTCTGACCTTATAAGTTTCGCGTGGTTCGAGGTAGTTGAGCGTTCAAAACTAGGCGGAATTAGCGAGATCTGACAGCTACGACACCGATAAGCAGGGTAGCCAAAGTTTAAAACCTATGCGGACGGCCATGGCCGAGTGTGAGCAGACAATAGTGGACTTCTTCCGGAAGTACATAATTGTAATTGAAATTTCAAAGCAGATTTTCGCTTACTTCAGGCTGTTTATTAAACTGTGTCAACAAATGTACTACACACTAACAGTAGCAAGAAGCGCACTGATCCAAACACCTTTCTTGATTGATGTCAGCTATTGGCCAATAGCAACCCCTTATGGGAATCTGCTATATTATGAAATAAAGCGGAGCAGGCTGCGTGTGCTATGCCATGCCTTTCTTATGACGTTTTAAGCGAAGCTTTATACGCTCACAACTGTCGTCGGTGGTGGTGACGACGGCGTCACGCTGAAAAGTGGGCCGATCCTGGTGATTGTGAAGAAAGGGTCCAAGCTCATTGGCACATACGAGGGTCAAAAAGAAAGAGAGAAAAAATAAGGAGAGGGAAAGAAAGAGAGAGAAAGAACATCTAATTATGTTATTTGTAAAGATGGTAAATTAAGTAATTAGGCGGAATGCAAAAAATTAAATTTGAGTATCTCCAATCGACGGCAAACAACATTATCTTGGTTATGTCCAGCTACGTGGCATTTGCATATTTTAAGCGAAGCTTTATAGGCTCACAAGTGTCGGTGGGGGTGATGGTGGTGGTGTCTCGCTGAAAAGTCGGCCGATGCTGGTGATAGTGCAGAAAGGGTCCAAGGTCAATAGCAAATAACAGGGACAAAAAAGAAAGAGAGAAAGAAAGATAGAGAAAGCGAAAGAAAATCACAAAGGTCAGAGGAAGAAAGAGAGAAAGGAAGAAATAGAGAGAAAGAAATAAAGAGAGAGAAAAAAAGAAATATATATAGAGAGAAAGAAAGTCCATCACCACGAAGGTAATATACACACACGACAAGCTTCACTTACGCTCATTTTCTCGACTGGGGAAGAAGGGCTGGTTCTTTTTTCACTGGTCAATCTGGGGCAGGATTTTTTGCTCCATGGCGGCGAATCCAAATTTCACTGGTCGAGCTGGAGCGGGTTCGCGCTTTTCACTGGTTGTTTGGGATCTTTCCCGTCGAGAGGAAGGTTTAGCCGTTTTGCTCCAGACATCGACCTACACTGCCCTGAGTACAATGACGAGTATTACTCGTTAGCACACGTGCTCTGGCAATGTTCTGCGTTACCCCGCAGGGCCGTCTGCATCAGCAGGCGTTTGGTGAGTTGCGACACCACATACCTGAGCCCTTGAGGGTTGGACCCTCCCGTGTGTAGCCGTGCATGGCTGAGCCGTGTCTGGGGAAAGGGGATCCTGGGGGTTGAGCCGATGCCGGGTGTTTGGACCTTTAAGGCCCCCCGGCAGAGGCAACACACCTCTTCGGCCTCTGCTTCACATGTACTGCACTCCTGGGCTGACCCACCCAGGGGAAATTGGCTGTCGCCTTTTCCTATCCCCTTCTCCAAGCTTTTGCTTTCCTGTCTGCTTTTTTTTACTATCCTATCATCTCTTCTGCCGCTTCCTAATTTTCATAGGTGGCTTGGGTTAACCTTGTATATGTGCCCTCCCTTGGGTATAACATATTAGGTTATAGTGGCAATGTATGGTTAGCGCCTGCAGCCTTACGCATTAAGCGCTGCAGCGTCCCCTAGCTGAGCTCCGTGGTGGGTGGCCGCCATTGCTGCCGAAATAATCTAAACTACTATGGGAACACCAGCTTTTCCCCACATACTTGATCGTCATCCTCTAAAGAGGGGACACACCGATGAGCTTAGCCTATCTTTTAATCGACCAAAAAAGAACTATCCAAAATACCATGTTGTACACAGAACTCTGAAAAACCAGCCAGATCCATTTCTCCATTCATAGTTGCCAAATCCTTGACTGAAGCTTTAGGGTCAGGTTAGGAAGTGATTAAAATGGCTAGCAGAGCCCTTCTTCTTGAGGTCCCTCAGAAACATCAGTATGAGAAACTCGGCAGTCTAGTGACGTTCCAACACACCAATTTCTATATCACCACACCGATCAATGAATAGCTCACGCCGAGTCGTATCAGAAGCAGACCTCCTAGAATTATCGGAAGCTGAACTCCTAGAAGGGTGGAAAGGTCAAAATGTCACCAATGTAAAAAGTATTATCATCAGACGGGACAACTAAGAAATCCCCACCAAACATCTTGTCCTAACATTTCGGTCTAGCGTTCTGCCTGAAACCATCGAAACAGGATACATTAAGTTAACTGTCAAGCCATGTGTCCCTAACCCTAGACGGCAGTGCCAAAGGTTCAGCCATGGCTCGCAGAGCTGTCGTGGTCAAATAACTTGTGCAAGGTGTGGAGTCCAGGGCCACTCCTCCGACACCTGTAGTGGCACTCCTCACTGTGTGAGCTGCAGTGGTGACCATGCAGCCTACTCACGTTCCTGTCCGAACTAAAAAAAAGAAAAAAACATAATCACCCTGAAAGTAATGGAAAATATTTCTTTCAAGGAATAGCCGTAAGATGTGCTCACTTTTTCACAGCACACCTTATGCTGATGCGGCGCGTCGGGGGGGCAGCGTCGCAGCGGCCACCTCCACCTGGCCAGCCCGCGCGCAGCGAGCTGTCGCTTGTGGCTCTTGCCCCCAGGGTGGAAGGAGCTAAGCCTACTCCACCCACCCAGCAAACAGGCCCGGTTACCCTAGGGTTGCTGGCACCACAATAGTCCTCGGTGGCAGCCTGCGCTACGCGTAGCGAACCCGTGGGACCGCCAGCAGCTCCTATGGTGGATGCAGTCAAGGCTGCCTCACCCTCTGCGGCCCCTGATGGCGCTAGCAACAGCCGGCGCAGCTCAGGTCCAAAGGCAGCCCCATCGACCTCCGAGCTGGCGGGCGCAAAGGTCTCGTCCTTCTGGGCGAGACTCTCACGAAACTTCTCGCTGGCAAGAGCGCATGTCCGGCGCCTCACAAGCAGCAATGGACACTACACCCATCCCGACGGCACACCAAGCGCCTAAGGAGCGGCGAGGCTCCCTCGACCGCTTCAGAAAGGACAAATCTCACGTTACAGGGCGTGGAAGGGGCTCTGTAATCTAAGGCAACACTTCCTTTTTTTTTAGTACACACAGCACCAATTTACTTTCAGTATGGATACACAAATCATATAATGGAACATCAGAGGCCTTCTTAGGAACCTCGATGATGTGCAAGAACTTCTCCACGAACACAGTCCAAAAGTTCTGTTTGTACAGGAAACTCACTTAAAATCGAAACATACAAACTTTCTCCGACAGTATGTTACGTTTCGTAAAGACCGCGATGATGCTCTGGCATCATCAGGAGGTGTTGCCATTGTAATTAACAAAAGCATAGCATGTGAATGTTTACAGCTGCAAACGCCCCTTGAAGCAGTGGCAGTTCGATTTGTTTACCTTAAGAAACTCATCACCATTTGCTCGCTATACATACCCCCACATTACCACTTCCACAAACATGAATTTCAGTTCTTTATAGACGAATTGCCTGAACCTTATCTTGTTCTTGGGGATCTCAATGCACACAGCAGTCTGTGGGGCGACTCTTGCATCGATGCGCAAGGCTGTCTAATTGAAGACTTTCTTTTCTCATCCAGTGCGTGTCTGCTAAACAAAAAAGAACCTACATATTATTGTCTTGCAGACAACTTTTTCCTTTATGGATCTCAGCATAGCTTCTCCATCCATATTGCCTGAACTTGAATGGGAAGTTATAAAAAATCCTTACGGGAGCGACCTTTCCCAATACTGCTGAGAGCACAAAGACAATACGAATATCCACCACATGCTCCCCAGTAGAAGGTTGATGCACCGGACTGGGAGAAATTCCAAACACTTACTAGTACACTCTCGTGTCTGACATTTCGCTCGAAATTGACGGTGCCGTCGAGTATTTTACTAATTTCATAATTGATGCAGCTTCTAAGTGTATTCCCCAAACAAGTGGACTTTCTAGCAAACACCGTGTTCCGTGGTGGAATGAACAATGCCGAACACACATAGGCAGCAGAACAAAGCATGGAGGCAGCTTCACGATTCTCCTACTGCTGAAAACCTGATCAATTTCAAGAAAATCAAGTCCTAAGATAGGAGAACGCAGAAACAGGCCAGGAGAGACAGCTGGCAAAAATTCTTATCAAGTATCAACTCCTACACGGATGAGGCCAAGGTTTGGGGGAGGGTCAGTAGAGTAAGAGGACGACAAACACATACACCTCCTCACCAAGTGAACCACCTGGGTGCACATTTTGAACATGTGTCCAGTTCATTGCACTATTCACCAGCATTTACAAGATACAAAGCAGCAATAGCAAAAATACTAGACTGAAAGAGCACAGGGAACGAGCCATATAACCTACCTTTTTCTTCAGCAGAGCTGCATGCACCACTCACCTGTTGCAACCAATCTGCCTCAGGCTCTGACCACATACTATACGAAATGTTGAAGAATCTGCCCTCTGAAACTAAGAAAACCCTTCTCTGTCGGTATAGCTCTATATGGACCTGCGGTGAGATCCCCTCTGCCTTGAAAGAGGCCATAGTGATCCCTATTCTGAAGCAGGGCAAGCATCCATCGTCCTTATCGAGTTATCGGCCCACAGCTCTAACAAGCTGCCTCTGCAAAGTTATAGAGAAAATGATAAACCGCTGTCTGATACATTTCTTAGAATCAAACAAGCTGCTTGACCCATACCAGTGTGGGTTTCGCGATAGCCGATCCACCACTGACCATCTGATACGCATGGAGACTCAGATACGCGAGGCTTTTGTCCACAAGCAATACTTTGTATCCGTTTTCCTCGATATGGAAAAAGCATACGACACCACGTGGTGGTTCGGAATACTGGGAGACCTCGCGCACTTTGGAACACGTGGCAATATGCTGAATATCATTGAAAGTTACCTGTCCAACCGCAGATTCCGTGTTCGTGTGGATAATGCCCTATCAAAACCATATGTACAGGGAACTGGAGTACCACAGGGTGGTGTGCTCAGTTGCACCTTCTTTATCATAAAAATGTACTCTCTGCATCTGTACATCCCACGCAACATATTTTATTCAGTATATGTCGACGATGTACAGATAGGGTTCACCTCATGTAACCTTGCAATCTGTGAGCGGCAGGTTCAGCTTGGTCTGAACAACTTGTCTAAGTGGGCAGACGAGAATGGGTTTAGGCTTAACTCACAAAAGTCGATCCACATGCGTCCTCCAGAAAGAGAGGTCTGCACCCTGATCCCAACATCGAGATGCATGGTGAGGGTCTACCTGTAAAAACGAAACACAAATTCCTGGGCGTAATTCTAGACGAGGAGCTAACATTTATCTCGCATCTAAAGTATCTAAGAAACGTGTGCATGAAAACAATGAACTTCTTGAAAGTGTTGTCTCGCACTACGTGGAGTAGTGATACAAGATGTCTATTGAATCTCTATAAGAGCCTCATCCGATCACATGTAGATTACGGTTCCATTATATATCAATCTGTGATGCCGAGCGCCTTGGAGATGTTGGACCCTGTTCACCATCTGGGCATCCGCCTTTCTACGGGCCCATTCAGAACAAGCCCCGTAGAAAGCCTCTACACTGTATCAAATGAATGGTCGCTCTATCTGCAGAGAACGTACTTATCCTTTTTGTATTTCCTAAAAGTGAACTCAAGTAATACACACCCTACCTACACAACTATACATAATCTGTCCAGTGCACAAACCTTTCAGAACCGCCCGTCTGTGAGAAAGCCCTGCACACTGCGAGTAAGAAGTCTTGCCGAAGAAATGGATGTGTTGCTCCATGAGCACGATGTCATGCCCCCTGCTGTACAGCTGCCGCCATGGCAGTGGCAGCTTATCGACTGTGATCTGTGTTGTGTTGATACTACAAAGCATGCGCCGGTCGTACATATCCGTATGCACTTCCTCAAATTACAGCACAAATACTTGTCCAGAATATTTTACTGACGCTTCAAGGTTATGCGCTGGCATGTCTTACACGGCGGTCGGTCCATTCTTTTCAGCTGCTGGAGTTCTACACCCAAACACAACCATCTTTACAGCGGAGGCCTACGCCATCCTGGTGGCGGTTAAACACATCAAACAGTTACACATACCCAAGGCAGTCATCTATACTGACTCTTTAAGGGTGTTCAAATGTTTAAAAACTCTAATTAGGCGCAGAAACCCCATAATTATAGCTCTTTATTCCATCATTTGCCTCACGTATGCATCCAAGCAGCAAATTGTGCTGTGCTGGGTGCCAGGGCACTGCAAGATCGAAGGGAATGAGTTGGCCGACACGCTAGCCACATACGTTCATACAGACGCTGCCACTTCGCCCATAGCCATCCCTGTAATGGACCTAAAGCCCTTTATCAAGAAAAAGATCAGGGCCTACTGGCAACGTCTGTGGGACAAAAAAATGAGCAACAAACTACAAAATCTTAGACATGCCACACACAGGTTGCACTTTGCAGACTCATCTGCAGGATAGGACACGCATACAGTACACACGCATACTTATTGTCCGGTGGC
Source organism: Dermacentor silvarum (assembly GCF_013339745.2). Taxonomy (NCBI): domain Eukaryota; kingdom Metazoa; phylum Arthropoda; class Arachnida; order Ixodida; family Ixodidae; genus Dermacentor; species Dermacentor silvarum. Next base: position 31,559,074 of record NC_051159.1, on the reverse strand, counting down.
GATCCGCCTGTCTGTGATGACTGTGGTGAGCCACTCAGTGTACTTCATGTTCTCTTGCTATGCCATGAACTGGAGCCTCAGAGGAAAATACATTTTCCATTACCATTACGGCAGAATCTTCCATTGCATCCTTGTATGTTTTTGGGTAATAAACCTCTTTTTAAGTACCAATCCCTTCTCGCATTTTTAAAGGATATACATAATTTACGTGTTACCTATCCAGGTGACTTGGAGCACGGCCTCTCAGCAGAGGCCACTGCACGTGCCTCAGCTGGTCTTTGTCCATAAAGGCCTTTGGTATAGGCGTCGTGCTAGTTTTATAATCTTAATTTTAGCACAACGACCATTTCTCATACATTCACGACCCACAGATCATTCCACATGTCACTGTCATAATTCTATTCGATATATGTTGTTACGCTTCTATACCGCGATTTGTTCTTGGGCCCCTTTACAGCCACATTGCATCCTATCATATCGAATTTCACTGATCATGGCAAACATAGAATTCATGTCTTGGCGCTTTTTGGCCACATTTGGCTCTTGCGCCACAAAACACCAAATATCATCATCAATGGTTCTGCATTAAAAGAAAACCTCTTTTAATAAACAAGAGGACTGGGATGAAGCCCTTAAAAGCGGCGATCCGCAGGAGGGCTGTCCAAAGGGCGCGCGAACGGGCAGGAGAACAGTACCGCACCCAGGACCCTGCCAAAGGGGGGGGGGGGGGGAGCAAGCACTTTACATAATATGCAATTTCCTTGCTTTAACCAGAGGAATCCAACAGCATATAAAATGCCTAATAATTATAATAATGACATCAAGGATGATGCCAATGTTTATTTCTTCAGCGTTTTACTCAAAGTAACTTATGAGTGAATGCATAAATACAAGAAAATGATAGAGTGTTTTTGTTGATCAGGAAAATTCGACATCAAGCTACCTCCTGAATTGTAATGAGAATGTGAATTAAGGTGCACGCTGAAGGTACATGTTGTAAACCCAGGTAAAAATTTCCAACTGGGAATGCAACTGGTCCCAGTTGGTCCCCGTTGCAACTGGTCCCAGTTGGTCCCCGTTGCAACTGGTCCCAGTTGGTCCCCGTTGCAACTGGTCCCAGTTGGTCCCCGTTGCAACTGGTCCCAGTTGGTCCCCGTTGCAACTGGTCCCAGTTGGTCCCCGTTGCAACTGGTCCCAGTTGGTCCCCGTTGCAACTGGTCCCAGTTGGTCCCCGTTGCAACTGGTCCCAGTTGGTCCCCGTTGCAACTGGTCCCAGTTGGTCCCCGTTGCAACTGGTCCCAGTTGGTCCCCGTTGCAACTGGTCCCAGTTGGTCCCCGTTGCAACTGGTCCCAGTTGGTCCCCGTTGCAACTGGCCCATGCAGAAGCCTATCAAAAGTGTATTCTGCTGATGGATTTCATACAACTAAGGTAGTTCAGCTATTATTAATTCCCTAGCCAAAATTCTAATACAAACACTAATAGCCTATTAGGTTATTGACACTACTACAGTCTGTTAGTGAAAGAAAATGTTGCAATGTACCAATACATAACGAAAAACAGGTAAAATTGCTAAAAGCATTTATTAGCACAGCATGTATTTTTACAGATTCATCTTTCGAGATCTTCATCAGGTCGGCAATCTTGATTGCGAGCTTTTCATTGACTTCGACCAAAGGGCGTCCTTTTGAGGAAGTGGTTAAAAAACCTGGGCACAAAAATACACACATATAGAAGAATTAGAATACAGAATTAACAAACTAATTTTAGGACAGTGATATATGCAAACTCAAAATGCTTATCATAATAAAAAATGATGCCACGTGACACGATAGGACAATTATAAAGCAAACAAAATCAACATAAGATATGTGTTCCATCGAAACAGAAGGCAGATATAAAGAACTCTAGACAGAAATCTTGCACAGCGTTGTCGGAAACAGGCATGTCATTGCTGCAACGCACACCAGTGTTGCCAACCAATTTTTGGGAGATACCCTACGTCGCAGTCAAAATTACCCTACTTTACCCTACACAACTTTTTTATTACCCTACATTTTACCCTACGCCTAAAATATCACAGCGTAATTATAATAAATTACAGACTATACTTCAAAGTACGACGTGATAGCAGTGCAGTGGCGCTAAAGTCGGTAGCGACTGTTATCGAAATATTTAGCAAAAAATAAAAAGCGCATATCAAAAGCGAGCGTACGCGCCTTAGCGCACATCGTCTCGCAGAAGTGGAAAGGAGCGAGAGAGAGAGAGAAATTAAAGTCTTTATTGAGCAAAATGTTGTGTGGGTTGTTGTGTTGCATACAGGAAGAGGCCATGCATAACAAAAAAAAAAAGTAGCAGTTTTACCTGAAAGGCGAAGCATCAATTGCGATAGCTAATTAGTAGAGAGCTATACGGAGTAAGGATAGTAGTTTTGTCAGCTGTATAAATTTGGGACATGCTGCAGCACCAGCGCAGAACTGTTGTCGACGCCGTCGGTGTTTTGCCCGCGTTCGCTCCGAACGCGCGCGGCGTGTGACTGTTGACTGGGGTGACTGAGGTTTTCGACGAGATCAGAACGTGACACTCGTCGAGCAGCGTCGAAAGTCTTTACCCCATTCTCGCCTCGGAACGTTTTTATATAAATACGCAATTGGTGCCGCAGCTAAACGTCGGCTCCCCTCCCACCCACGGCATTTCGCGCGACGGAATAAGTCGCGTTTGCTCTATGCTGATTGTAAGGGAGCAAAGAGACGCTTAACTCTGCAGCCCTTCAGGGAGCACGGGTCCCTCGCGCGCTTTCACTACAGAATACGGCGCGCGGCGACGATTTCATCGCCGTTGACGCCATGCGGAACCTCACGGCGACGGCGACGCCGACGGCAGAAATCCGCTTTGAGTGTCAATAATAAGACGTAGCAAATTAAGGTAAGCAAAGGCGGCCATGCCACAGGATCGGCGCTCCGCACCGAGCCGTCGCAGACAGCTCCGATTCTGACGGATCCTAAACTGTCTATAGGAAAACGATTGAAAGGTGGGCGATGTGGTTTGGTTTTACGATGTGAAACACAGCGCAAGGGCAAACCAGGGATAAAGTGAAGAACAAGACAACAGTGGCGCACCGACGGGGGGGGGGGGGATTCGGGGGTTGTAACCCCCCCCCCCCCTGAGGCCGACTTAACCCCCCCTTTTGTTTAAGCCCTTTTCTTCCCGTACGCATTTTAGTACTGCAACTAAGATGTAAGACGCGCAATCGTCTACACACTAGCAAAACGCACATTTTTTGACAATTTCCCGTGAAGAAATCGAAATTAGTGCTGTTTAGATGGTATTGGCAAACTGTCAACCCCCCGCTGGCAGAGATCCTGGGTGCGCTACTGCAAGACAATGAATGCAGTTGCGAGTTCAGCGCCCGTGTTGATTTTTCTGAAGAAAAAATGAAGCTAGCAAAGAGATATGTGACGTCTGTTCTTTCGGCTCAGCCCTATGCTGGTGAGATGTGAACAGCTCCAATTTTATTCAAAGAAAGATTTAGTTTTCGTATCTCTTAAGGAGTGTCGAGAATAGCGCCTTGGGGTATGTCGCGTCGATCGGCTAGTTTTTAAGATCACTCGTCAACTGTTCTTTTTTAGCTGATTGTTGACGAGAAAAAAGTGGAAATTACCCTACGCCTGGTAAGAAAATCGCATTACCGCCCTACTACCCTACGCTGCCCGAAAAACTTCGAAAATACCCTACAAGTAGGGTAATTACCCTACGGTTGGCAACACTGACGCACACAGCAATCGGCCCGACGGCACTGTACAGAAGTACTTACGTCCACCGTCACGATAAAAAAAAAAAGAAGAAAACACTTCATACTAAGAAGAATAAGAAGTATAATTACCTCGAAATGGTGAATCGGCGCCGGCGAGAACACTGCACATCGATGCAACGCTGATAAATCCACGAAGCCGCGAAGGGCAGGTGTAAAACAGTTGCCTTGCGTTGTTTTGAAGTCAAAACAGCAGCCATAGATAAAACTATCCAAATATACTACTGCACGAATCAGATTGCGCAGGCGCTAACACCACGGGTTCCTTAAAAACACATCGTTCATTCACTAACACGCACGCACGCACGCACGCCTCGCGTGACGCCTCGCCTAGACATGGCAGCCGCCATTACACACGTGCTGTGTGCAACTACGGCTGATACGGTAGCAGTTTTATGTCCTTCCCGCCCGCCGGCCGTGTTCCCTTCTCTGCGATACTGCTCTTTGATGTCAATAAATATTACGGCCTTTTATATGCGGTATCAAGTTAGCAGTTTACATTAAAAGATTATCATCTACTTTATGTGCCCTTCAACAGAAAATACGACACTGACGAAACTTCAGCGGCAAACACATATGGTTGCTGCTATTGACCGTCGTTCGAAAGCTGACCGGGCACCGCGATCTGACGGCTGGTTGTTCGGGTTTTTCTTTTCTTTTCTTTTTTTTCTTTTTTTTTTTTTTTTTTTTTCGTGTGCTGTAAACACTAGCTGTTTCCTCGACTCATCCCGACGAGGCTCAGTGAAGCAAAATTGGCAAGACCATGTAGGCGCACGTCGCTTTTGTGTATGTCGCTGAGAGATGGTGCGCTGAAACAAATGCAAACGTGCGAATGCAATCTGCGGAATTTTGAATTATTCAGTGATTAATTAGAAACACCTCTCCATGCAAGCAAGCGGTCCGCTAGTCTAATTTTTTGTCGATTAACTTTCACCAGCAAACAAGAGCTGCTGAATCTAGCAGTACATGTTGTATATGACCAGCAACAATCTGCATAAGGCCAATAGGACCTATTAGTCTAATAGAGAAACTAGTAGACACGCAACACTGCTTGTATAAGACTAATAAGTCTAATACGCACGGCCTATTGATCTTATAGGTAAATCAGTACGACTAATAGAAATTTATATTGGTCTAATACAAAACTTAATACAAACGTATTAGACTAATTATTACAAACTTTTATTAGAATGTTTGCTAGGATTGCTAAAACTGCCAAACTTAATTACTCAGTATAAGTAGGACTAGCTGCTGCTGTTGTCTTAGCAAGCACTGCATGTTACTTGCTTTCATTTAAACTTCTGGTCACCATTTCATTTGGATTCAAACTGGAACCAGTTGCTACCAGTACAACTGGCCATTGTTTAAGTTGGTTCCAGTTGCTACTCATACAACTGGTCAAAGTTCCAGTTGAAATCCAACTGGAACTTTGATTCCAGTACAACTGGTGAAAGTTCCAGTTGCCTCTCTACTGGGACCAGTTGATTCCAGTACAACTGGTGAATGTTCCAGTTGGATCCCAACTGGGTCCAGTCACTCCCAGTATAACTGGAAATTGTTCCAGTTGGATCCCAACTGGAACCAGTTGCTACCCAGTTGCTTTCCAACTGGGACCAGTTGGTGTGTAACTGGGACCAGTTGGTTTCCAGCTGGAACCAGTTCATCCCAGCTGATCCCAGTTGGATCCCAGTTGGAAATTTTCACCTGGGCTGGTGGGGCTGGACGCTCGGGGGGGGGGGGGGGGGGGGGGGATTTCACAAGGCCTCAGAGGGGGAGGGTAAGAACACCCGAACCCCCTCCCCCCGTCGGTGCGCCACTATCGGCGGAGGACCATGGTCTTCCGGCCCCAACGTGGGAGCGGAGTAGCTCCTTAGGACTTTAATAAAGTTTGCTGACTGACTGACTGAGTTCCATGGACACTTTAAAGAACATTAAGACTTGAAGAAAATGATTAATGGTGGTTTAACCATCACTTAAGCGAGAAGTGAGAGAGTGTGGTTGTGACGAGCAAGAGGTGCTATTTTCTGCAGCCCTTTGGGAGCCCGACTCGGCGCCTCGGGGAAGGGGATATAAAAAGTTACAGTGGCTTAGCTCGGCTATGCCAGGATATACGTAGCGTTAGCAAAGGTTCAGCTGATTATTCTTAGCTTTCCTGTTTGTCTAGATTGTCAAGGATTAGCTTGATTGTCATGCTTACTGCTGCTCCAATGACACACACGTGGTATACGTATTATGTGGCACATGTATTAATTCCTTGCAAAGGAAATGGTTATGCGCAAAAAAAAAAAAAAAAAAAAAAAAAAAACACGGACACAGAAGTAGACGGGGACGAGCGCAATATAATGAGAAAGCGCATTTGCCTGCGCACGTCCGGCATTGCATGTGTGTACCAAATTTCCGAGGCATCAAAATTTTGGGCAAAAGCCGTGATACTACTGCCCGTGAACTGTTGGAAGCCTAAATTTCATATTTCGTCAAAAGGAGATGGCTGTATAAGTGACACTTCAATTTCTTTAAAAGAAACTGAGATGATGTTCTTGCGCAGCACGTTGTAAGTGTGTCATGTGAAAAAAAAAAAAAATTGCGCTCGTCCCCGTCTACTTCTGTGTCCGTGTTTTTTGTTTTTGCGCATAACCATTTCCTTTGCAAGTATGAACCAACTCGCCCAGCAGAAAGTTTTACTATTCATTCCTCCTACGCTCAACCGCTAACTGCCAGGCAACTACTTCGGGATCCGATGAGTCAAGCTTCTCCGTTCTTCTGCGCTGTTGAGCAGCATTTGCGCTCTCCTTCTCCATGGCTATACCACACTGGCAAACGCCAGTCAGAAGCGCAGCGGCTCCAGCGCAGTGTCAGACGGCGACTGCCCAGCGAGCGCGCGCCGGCGCCAGTGCGTCTACCACGGCTACGACGTCACTCCTCTGGAATGCGCAGACCGGCGGCGGCGGCGGAGTGCGCGAGAGGTGCCGGCTCCGGTGGCTCCGGTGCGCAAGCCGTGTGACATTACTGATCCTTGCGCATGCGCAGCACGGCTCTTGATGTGCCGCGCGAAACGGGCTTGGCTAGGCCAGTGTAGCTAACGCTACAAAAAAAAAAAAAAAAAAAAAAAAGAGAAGGTCGATGCCATTACAGAGGGAAAGTCGTCCGGGTCAGGGGCGTAGCCAGGGGGGGGGGGGGGTTGGGGGGGTTCACCCCCCCCCCCCCCCCCACTTACCCACCCTTCGCTTCGGGCTGACATAATTCATGAAACCGGTGGTATACTATCACAATTTCATTCCTGGGCGCTTCCGTTTGAGTTGGTAATTTACAGCGAATCATGTCTGCATATGGAAAAAACTGTCACGGTGTTTGTCAAGGCTTTGACACTCTGTGAAGTTTTGGGCAAGAATGTGGCGGCCGCATTCTGAAGCAACAAATGCGCAACAAATGAAGCAACAAATGCGGCAGCCGCACTTTAGATGATGGCGAAAACGCTCGAGGCTCGTTTACTTAGATTTAGGTGCACGTTAAAGACCCCAGGTGGTCTAAATATCCGGTATACATTTCCGTCGCTTCCCTTCAGGTGCCGGTTAGGCCGCGCTCGCGCAGGATCTTAGGCTACGTTCACACTTGGTCTCGAAGCTGTCGGAAGCGGCAAAATCTTGCAAAACTCCGCCCGCCTAGGCGGCAAAACAGGCAGAAAAACAGGCGGCGAGCCAAATCGGTCTCGGGCCGATTTTTTCGCCATGGCGAAGCGGAAACGCGGCAGAAAGTTGTTCTACTTCACTGGAAGCTACATTAGCATGTAAAGAACCGGTCGTAAAATTGAACATGGCACCAAAAGTGTAGGCTGTAATGCTGATCGACGCGATCAAGAACCAGCCCTTGCACTACGACAAGAGTAGCACTAAAACGTACTGTCAGCAATACTCGCGGTAGTATTCAACGTCGCGCGACCGGAGGTGCGGCAACGAAGCCTTGGCGTGACCCAACTTCTCGCGCTTTTGCAAAGCCAGGCGAACCCACCACCGCCGTTTCCGAGGTGTCCGCGTCTTCCGTTTATTTCTAGAAAACAAGTAGGTAGAAGTATAAAAGCCATTTCTTCTTCCACTTCCACGGCAGACAATAGTTAGGCAGATTCCTCGTTGGCGCTCCATAATTCTTCTTGCACGTGTGCGGTATGTTGCAGAAGTCGCGGGGTGCTTTTCTCGTCGCGACGATAGATTGGGAGCGTAAGTCTCACGTAGGACGCGCAGGTTTTGGCGAGCCCCAACACAAGGGCCAGCCCGGGTTTTAGCTGTGGTGTTCCCGTTGCCCCTTTGGTGTCCTGGAGGCGCCGACAATACGAAATGATGATATGTTATTACAACTTGTAAATAAAAGTTATTAAAGAAATATTATCACGCCTAGGCACCAACCTGTGACTCAGCGCTACCGCGCCCGTGTGTGGAGAATTACGGAGCGCCAACGAGGAATTTACCGAAGGTCGCAGATGACACGCGAAGTTGCGTAAAATGATCACTTTTGATGACGGTACGTGGGTCAAAGAATGAACATACCGCTCGAAATAATGCGATAATGAGCGCCACCACGTCGACAAACGTACGCAGACGAGATGGATCTGGGCGAAAACGGCAGCGGCGGCCACGGCGGTAGCAAAACAAATGGGAACAACTTGGACAGGCGCGGAAAAAACTTTCCGGCCGCTTTGGTCTTTCCGCCAGCTTTGGCCTTTCCGCCCGCTTGACGCTTCCCAAGTGCGAACGTAGTCTGCGCGAGAAACGTCTCTTGTTTGCGATTGCGCGCCTACGGAAGGTTGGTAATTACTGTTGTGTTGTTGAATCCCAAACCAGCAATTACGGAAGGCTGGTAGTTGTTGTTTTGTTGTGGAATCCCAAACCAGCAATGTACACACGAAGGGGTTGATGACAGCAGTGAAATTCCACCGACTCGCAACAGAATGCACGAAACAGACAGCCGACAAGCATGCATGAATTACTGCTGTGCGCAGTACAGCGTAAGTAAACTCTTGTTGCAGGCGCTGACAGTTCTCGTCGGAGTTCACGCGTCCTGAGAAATTGATTATGTGCACTATGCACTGAACAAGACTGGAGTTCATTACTGCCTCACTAGTACACCAATCAGTCGAGATTCTGTGAGGTACAAGGCCGCTTCCTGTTTGCACTGGCGTAAGTGAAGCAGAAATGAGTTGCACGCACTACTTAATATGCGTACACATGCCATATTTATGCTGTGCGGTGAAATATTCTGTACAATTCTGAATATGTTGACGTAAAGGCAAATGACGGCTGCACGCTCGCACACAGCGGAAGACACAGTGGCCCATGCACTTGCCGCAGGAAATGCAACCCTCTCGTATGAGGGAGCAGGGCGACGAAAGCTTCGAAAAAAAAAAAAAAAAGCCTTACGCGTTTTTGCGCGTATTTAAGTTTTCTAGCGCAAAGACGCAGCGAACAAGCTATTGCTATGGGAGTAGGTATAGCCTGGTCACACGTGCATTTCCACTCGTACAGCCGTCCTTGACTTGTGAAACGCACTTCGCCCCGACGAGGACGACGCCATCTACGCTTAACGGAAATTAACAATTAATGCTGTCTTCTCCGATCGCACGGGTCGTCTCAATGATGCGTTTTCGAAGACTGGTCCATTCAGTGGCGCGATGAGAGACCGTTGCTCCAAACGTCCACTATACCTGTCGTAATTACTGTATTTACTGAACTTACTTTTTACTTAATTTCTTCACAAGCACACGCGAGGGGGGGGGGGGGGTCCCATGTATTTGATAATAGAATCTGCTTAAACTACCGATATTTATTATCGATCACGCGACGTAGATGAAAGCAGAAGCTTGCAGCCCCCCCCCCCCTCCCCGGTCGGGCCGGTGACCCCCCCCCCCCCCCCCCCCCCCCCCGAAAAAAATTTCTGGCTACGCCCCTGGTCCGGGTTAGTATTCATCAACCGATGTTCTTCATTTACCGTGTGTCGAAGCTCTGCACACGGATTTTGCGACACTAGTCGCCTATCGAAATGCGACTCCTGCGCCCAGATATTGAACCCGGCCACAAGTTCATGCTATGCTTTTATAAAGTTTTGCGCCCCTTGGGGCTTATATTATTGTCACACAGCGATAATCGTCATCTGCCTTTCTCACGTTTCGTTTCTTGAAAACCGCGCGCTCGCTACTTTCCTGTTGGGAGTGCTATGTCACGCTGATTACAAAATGCCGTGGCCCGTGCGTGACCAAAACGTAACGGGCGCGCAACGTTAAAGAACGGAAATGCGCGCTAGATAGATTATGTTTATCGTTGCGGGACAAGATAAGCCCCAAAGGATGCAAACTTCTGTATGTTTAGGCCCAACGGGGCAGTGACTGCTGCGACCGGGTCGCAGCAGACAAAAGGTGCCCAAAACGTCTGCTGCGACCCATGACGTCACGTCCGCTATAACCCATGATGTCACATCCGTTTATTTTCATGGCGGCTGTTTTTCTAGAGTGTACTAGACAATGTATTCTAGTACACTCTAGTTTTTCGGGGTCGTGACGTCATGGGTCGTGACGTCATAGCGGACGTGACGTCATGGGTCGCAGCAGACGTTTTGGGCACCTTTTGTCTGCTGCGACCCGGTTAGCCACCCTAACCCAGTCGCAGCAGTGGCGGCCATTTTTGTAGTTTGCGTGAGTCCACCACCATGCCAGCTTCAAGCAAACAACACTGGCATCAATGGAGACTACTGACGCCCCAGCTAGCTTTGGGGCAACTTTCTGACCAGAAAATTGATGGATCAAGTTCCATGAGATGCATGACAACACGGAGTCCAAGCAGTAATCACTGCTATACACTCGTAGAATGAGTGCCACCACTGGTCGCACTGTTTCTCGTAAAACGGTATCGTTCAAAGCTCCTATAAGAACAGTTGGTATATCTAAGCCACTCTTTCTCACAACATTCATGAAAAAAAAAAAAAAAGTCGCTAGATGCCAGAATAACAGAATTTTAAAGCTCTTTGTTCTGACGAAAAACGTCGATGAGTGCGTCCGCCGGTGCATCATCCACAATCGCAATTGCAGAAAGACTGAGTTCTTGCAGCAGTATCAACACCGGCAAAGCCGCGTCCGTGAAGCGCTTACTGACCGCGGTGCAGTCGTACATGGCAATCGGCGTCTCCAGCGTTGAATTCATGATTCGCAGCACTACTACTTCGTATCCTTCACTCATCTTCACTAAAAGTTCGCAGATGTTGCTGCTTTTAGCCATCCGGGTTTGGCACGCCTCCGCAAACCGTCTTCCTCGTATTATTCCGTTCTCCTGGATCTTGAGTACCTTGAAGGCTGCCTTGACGTGTCCTTCGCTGTCTTCCAAGCCACATGACCACTCCACGGCTGATCTCAAGGTCCCAGAAACTATCATTAGGACTGTGACTGTGATGGTTAACATATTCCAGATAATTTGGACCTTCTTCCATGGGCTTGTTGCGTCGGCGTCCATGTTGATCAAGGCACAAAGGTTTTCCACACGGCTCATATTGCCGCAGAGATCTCTCCACGCGAAGTATCCTTCCAGGCGTCTCACCGCACCGCAGTTAGAGGAGCGCTAGCAACACCTCGCGCATGGCGAGACAGCGCGTCTCTCGTGCACGCGAACGCGGCTGCGTGTACTCAATCTGCGGACGTGGTTGACTGTGGAACGCGTTCCTGTTAACTGTGCTTGCCAATTGTGTGTGTGTGTGTGTGTTTTAGTCTTAAGTTTCCGGGCACAAGTTCGCCCACAATAAACCAGTTTGTTTAGTGTGCTTCACTGAAGAGTGCTACATTTCTGGTGGAGGTGCGGGGTATGATTGGAAGTACACAGTGCGCAAGAGAGCGGAGCCCTGACCCTCAGCGATTGGAACCCGGAGAGCTGACTCCAGTACACCAGCGCACAAGCCGCCGCCTCCGAGGAGACCCGCCCGAGTTCGGACCGCTTCCTGTTGCTGCCGCGGTGCAGGCAACAGTTACCAGCGACGGCACAACCATGACCAGCCCGGTGGCACCATCGCCGCTCATCGTGTACCCATCACGTCCGATTCCCGACTGATCTGTTACCACTGATATTTAATTCGATGACATATTTCCTAATAATTCAAAATTACTTCCACATAGCATTCTAGATGGTCTATTACAAGATCATCTGCAGAGCCTACATACAAACATCGTTATTGCGACAGATGCTTCCCAATGTGAGGAAAAATCAGGTGTTGGTATATTTCCCCCTAATCTCGATTGGACATTTTCTCTTCGGCTGCCAGATTTTATACCCATCTTTTTAGCCGAGTTCATGGCGGTGGTGCTGGCTCTACACAAATTAGACCAATCAATTACGTCTGCCGTGATAGTCACTGATTCATTATCATCGTGCTCATCCCTCACTGCTTCTTGTGACTCTCGCGTATTGAGGACGTTTTATTCATTGGTACCTAGAGCTATTTGAGAAGTTTGCGTTTAATTTGGGTGCCTGGCCATAAAGGACTTATTATAAATGAAATAGGAGATTCACTAGCCAAGGCATCGATAACCGGACCAATTTTTCCGTATTGTCCTTTGACTGCTCTTGTCACTGCTGCTAGATTTCGCAGGAGTGTCATTATGCAGGCAGTGTCAGGCCCTGCTCTAACTAATTCTTTGGATTATAGACATCTTCTATACCTTGGCAAAGAGATTTTTGTCAAACCCGGAAAATTGAAGTGGCCATCATGAGGCTGCGCTGCCGTATCCCTACGTTAAACTTTTACTTACACAGGTCTGGTCTGGTCCCCTCACCATTATGCTCGTTCTGTGGCGAAGCGGAGACAATAGACCATTTCTTGTTGTCTTGTAGGCGTTTTTCTGCAATAAGAAAAAGACTACTGGAAATCCCGCTTCGCAATATTGGCCTAGATTTCCTAGGTTGCCTAGCCTGTAATCCTATCTTTTGGAGCTTCTATTCAGCCACAGAAATGCTTGCTTGGCAATCCAAAATTATCTCATTGAATCAAATCGATTACCATGCTAAACTTATTGTCACCCTTACCACCATAGTTTTCTTATATTCATTTATTTTTTACCTATTATTAATTAGTTTATTCTTTCTCCTCTAACAAAATCTTCCTTTCTAATCTCCAGTGTTCTAATCGTTAATTCCCTTGTTTTTATACACACAATATAACCACCCGATTCATGGCCAATCCCCCACTGTGGGTATGCGCCACAACCACTCAGGTCAAGAACAACAGCAGCAGGCCCAGGAACGGGTGCTGTCTCTGTTCCTTTACAATGGCGCAGTCTACAATGAACCTGCCTTAAGGCGTTCCAGCCTTAAGTGTTCCTCGCCCGGTTCTTCGGCGTGCCGGGTCCTTCCTTCCCGGCAACGCCGTTCACGCTTCCTCAGGCACGGCCGCTGGATAAAAAAAAAAAAAAGGTGCGGCCTGCCGCGTCGGACGCGTTGCAATGGGAGCGAATGTGATAGCCATAGTTGCATTGTCGGCCGCTTGGCTGGGCTGAACGGCGCTAGTCATTGGCGATGGAACGCGCCGTCGGCTGGCACGCGCGACGGCGTTCCAAGCACGTTCCTGACGCATTTGCTATGCCGATGCCAGACAACAGCCCCCGACGTGTGGCGCCGCGGCGGATCACACAGTTTTCGATGCATGCGGCAGTCCGCACCTTTTTTAAAGACGATAGTCTTTCTTGGGGAACTTAAACGCTGAAAATTTGGTCTGTCTGCCTGTCTGTCTGTTTGTCTGTCTGTCACCCGATACAGCCACCCGGCCAAAGTTGGACCACTTGCTTACCGCCCACACTACTTAAACTGGTACGGCTGTTCATACTTGTGAACGTTATCAATCACAAAGTAAATATTACGCATATCTGAGGCGCAACATCACTAGGTAAGTATTAGGAGGTGTGTTCCTTTAATAGAAAATACATAGATAGGGAACTCTAAAGACCCTAGTTTCTTAAGCTGCGCTGAAAATGCCATGCTATGCGCGCCGACGAACGACGTTCCCCGACTGCGCGCCGACGAGCGCCCTCTGCCATGGAGGAAGGAAACCCTCTGCACAAGCTCATGTTTCCCGATGTATTGCCAGATGGCGTCCATGTCTCACGCAGCGCCTCCTCAATTTTATCAATGCCAGCCAGATGCGGCCGATTCAACATAAAGGAAGCGCTGTCTGAGGCAGGGCAAAACATAAATGGCCGCTTGATGAAATAATGCGGTAAAATGAAATCTGTTCAAACAAACCTCCATTGCATTTATCATGCCAGGACGGAAATGGTACGAGAACAGCATCACGGGTGGCCGCGGATCAGACCAGCACTCATGTACGTAGTACGGCCGGCAGAAAATCGTCTTTCGACGACATTTGCAGCGAAGCACGCAGATACGCGGCAATTTTTTTAAAGACGATAGTCTTTCTTGGGGAACTTAAACGCTGAAATTTTGGTCTGTCTGTCTGTCTGTCTGTCTGTCTGTCTGTCTGTCTGTTTGTCTGTCTGTCACCCGATTCAGCCACCCGGCCAAAGTTGGACCACTTGCTTACCGCCCACACTATTTAAACTGGTACGGCTGTTCATACTTGTGAACGTTATCGATCACAAAGTAAATATTACGCATATCTGAGGCGCAACATCACTAGTTAAGTATTAGGAGGTGTGTTCCGTTAAAAGAAAATACATAGATAGGTAACTCTAAAGACCCTAGTTTTTCAAGCTGCGCTGAAAATGCCATGCTATGCGCGCCGACGAACGACGTCCCCGACTGCGCGCCGACGAGCGCCCTCTGCCATGGAGGAAGGAAATCCTCTGCACAAGCTCATGTTTCCCGATGTATTGCCAGATGGCGTCCATGTCTCACGCAGCGCCTCCTCAATTTTATCAATGCCAGCCAGATGCGGCCGATTCAACATAAAGGAAGCGCTGTCTGAGGCAGGGCAAAACATAAATGGCCGCTTGATGAAATAATGCGGTAAAATGAAATATGTTCAAACAAACCTTCATGCCAGGACGGAAATGGTACGAGAACAGCATCACGGGTGGCCTCGGATCAGACCAGCACTCATGTAGTACGGCCGGCAGAAGATTATCGTCTTTCGACGACATTTGCAGCGAAGCACGCAGATACGCGGCAATTTTTTTTATCCAGCGGCCGTGCCTCAGGTATGGAGCCCGTCACTAGAGTGTACTAAATTCCGCCACCCTACCACCGTCGCAAGTACCCGCTGCACCGTCCGGGGACGGCGTCCAGTCCTCCTCGGTGGCTCTCGGACAGGGATGTTCGGATAACCTCGGCCACGCCATCGCCGAGCTGAAACAATAGCTATAGGTTATGAGGACCGCTTTCGCGTCCGTCAGCGGCTGCGTCCTGCCTGGGAACGCCGTCCACGCTTCCCTGCAGTCGGCGTTCGTGGAAATACCGATGTTTCGCGGCTTTCAAGACGACGTCACCCTTTGGGTTCGCAACATCAATGCTTCGGGTGATCGTCTTGCCTGGCCAGACCACACAAGATGGCTGGTTGCAGCGAAACGGCTCTGCGGTGCCGCAAAGGCATGGGACAACTACGCAGGTATCCAACATGGGTCGTGGCTTGAATGGAGTGCAGCTCTAATGACTGCTTTCGGCCGGCTTCCTCATACCTGCGGTGAGTCGGATCAGCGCAGTTCTGCGCCCGACGCTCCACAGAGCTACTGCTCCGATCCTGTGGCAGATGTGGCCAGCAACGCCTCGACAGGGAGGGCCGCCGGCTGCCCCGCCGTAGACACCGGCTCGCCGGGTGTTGCCGTCGGTTCTACCGGGGGGGGGGGGGGGGGGGGCGCATGGAGACCACCACTCCTGCTTCAACATGGCCGTCTGCGCCGGCTCACCGGATAACGATATCATCCCCGCACCAGGCGCAATGGATAGCACTTGGTGGACCACCGCCCCGCCCCATCTGTGGACCACTGCTGGGAGGCCACAGGGCTCATACTCGAGGCTCAGCTCAGAACGACGGGCGCCGAAAACGAGGTTTGAGTTCAAGAGCACCGCGTTCAAGCATCTTTCCCGCTGGGTATCGTGGGCCCGTCATCATCTTCCGGTGCCGTGAGGGAGGATCAACCATCGAGTATTTCGTCGAGCTCCGTTGATGGAGCGCTACACCTGCAGGACCACACCAATCTGTCCATGGATCCTCGACCTTAAATACTTCGCACCCGGTCGTAACCACGCCTCCTGACTTCGCAGCAGTCATTTGCCGAATGCGGAGACTGCAAGAGACTGAAAGACGCACAAGAGACTATCAACACGCGATACGCACAAAAAGCCATCTCAAAAGGCGCGCGAAAGACCATCGGTTTCGACGCAGACACAGCCGTACCCTGCTTCGAACCTTAAAGGGATACGGACACAAAAGTTGGCGGGTAGTTTTTTGCGTCGGAACAAAAGTTGAACTGTTGAAAATGACGAAAACAACAAGCTGCTTCGAAAAAAAGAACGAGAAACATCATTTTTGTGATTTTCTGTTGCACCTTGCCTCCAAGCGGCCTCGACCAGAAGCTGAATTTTGACGTCATAACACCCAGACGCGCGCGCGCGGCCAAGGTCGGCTACAGCCGTCGCAGTGTTTCCGGGGGTGTCGGTCCCTTTCGGCGTTTGTTTAACCCCTTTCGTGGATCTTCGCACGTGGTCCGTCTGAAACATTCTCCCCATCCGCGCTCTACGCAGGTGGTGCGTCTTACATGCGTCTCCCGCGGTCGTCGCTCGGTATTGACGCGTTCGTCGCGGCGGAAGGAAATGCCCTAACATTGCTGTTATAACAGCATCGTCGGTCGTGACACGCCGTCGCACACGTTTCCCAGAGACGAGAAGGTGCGTAAACTTTGCATACCTGCCTGTCAGCCATCACGCCCAGCCTGGAGACCTCTAAAAATGACTTCCTTTGCGCGGACCACGTCATCGACGATGATTGTGTGACCAGCCTGGCTGTGCTGAAAAGCCTCGGCATGCCGCTCAAAAGGCAACGCCTAAAGCCGGACGCTGTGCCATCGGTCTTCTCACGAAAACGCAAGGCAGAAATTATCAGCGGCGCGTTTGAAAAGAGAAGGCGAAAAGATGTCGGTACTGTTTTCCTTCACTTGCAGCCTTCTTGAGCAGTGTGAGGTTGAGGCTGGGGCGAGATGCCCGAGGCTGGGCACGAAGGCAGTAATGTCTTTAAAAATGTTGGCAAAGCATAGTAAAACAATACAAGGCTAGCGAGCGCGACTCACGAGATCAGTCCTACATGGCAACGGGGCATACACACACACACAGCTCTGCTTCTCCACAGGCTAAAAGCAGGAAAAACTGGGGAGAACGCCAGACAGGTGCTGCCATCTGTCGGGCGGCTGGCGAAGTGGACGTGAGAGTCTCGGAGGTATTGATACCTCACAGCAGTTGCTCACGCCGACGGCATAAACTACTATTCAGTCATCCACGCAGTGCTGAAGTACCCCGCAGCTGCCTCGCCTGCGTGCGCTCTTGAAAAAGCAAGTTACAGGGGAAATGGCAAATACTTCTTGCACAAGTGTCTGGTGCAGAGCGAAATCTTCGCGCTACGGTTCGCGAAAACCTGACCGGCACTTCCACGGCCGCCTGCTCTCCTTCGTCACTTGATGCGGAAGGCTCGTACCCGTAAGATGTAATATTGTCACGGATGAAGAATGGATTTATTTACAGTGAAAAGCGGAGACAAGACATGGTATGGTCCGAAACCACCGATCAGCCCAAATACCTGGCGCCGCTTCTACCTCCTCTTCTACGCTTCTCCTGTGCGGCGTTACAATTTCCTCCGGGGCAGACGAAGCTCACCGAGCGAGTCAGAGTGCGCGTTGATGGTACGGTTTCAATCGTGCAACGTGCACGACTAGCGTCTTGCCTGAACGGCGGTTATCAGTTGTCACTTTAGCGACGACATAGGTCACTTCACTCAAGCATTTGAGAATGACGAACGGGCCCGAATACTTGGAGAGAAGCTTTTGGGAAAGTCCCCTTTTCCGAACCGGTGTCCACAACCACACGAAGTCACCGGTGGCGAATCTGACGGGTGAATGCAGTGCGTCGTAGCGAGCCTTGGCATAGCATGCGGCGATAGGGTTCTGAGCCGGGCGAGTCGACGTGCTTCTTCGGCACAACACAATATCTGCGCGACAGAAGCATCTTAGTTAGGTGATAAAGGAAGTATGATGTCGAGGAAACTTTGAGGATGGCGAGCGTAGAGGAGAAAGAAAGGTGCGTATCCTGTTACATCATGCTTGGCTGTGTTGAAGGCATACGTGATGAACGGTAATACGGTATCCCAGTTCTTATGACCCGCTGAGACATGCATTGACAGCATGTTGACGAGGGTACGATTCGTGCGCTCGGTTAGGCCATTGGTTTGCGGATGATAAGGCGTGGAATGGCGATACTGAGTTCCACAAAGGTGCATTAACTCTTCCACGACGTCAGCGGTGAACTGCCGGCCGCGATCACTTATCACCACACGAGGAGCTCCGTGGCGGAGGATAATAGAATGCAGAAGAAACCCCGAAACATCGGCTGCTGTAGCTGAGACTAGTGCCATTGTTTCAGCATAACGTGTTAAGTAATCCACACACACGATTATCCAGCGGCACCCGGTGGAAGACTTGGGGAAGGGACCGAGTAAATCGATACCCACTTTCTCAAAAGGCGAAGTCAGCGGTCTAACTGGTTGTAGAGTTCCTGCAGGAGCCGTAGTCGGTTGTTTGTGGCGTTGGCAGACATTGCAGCTGGCAACGTACTGCTTGGTTGTCTTCCACAATTGAGGCCATTAGAAACGTTGTCGGAGGCGGTGGAGCGTTCGAGCGAATCCAAGGTGTCCGGAAGTAAGGTCGTCGTGCATGGCCCGAAGCACCGCAAGGCGCAGGCATTCTGGGACGACGAGGAGCAGTGGAGCACCATTGTTAGAATAATTCTTGTGGTAAAGCAGACCGTCACGAGTCACAAATGGCGTAGGTCGTTCGGATCTGCGAGTCGCATCAATAATCGGCTTAAGGGTGGCGCTGTTGTTCGTTCTGGAAGACAGCCAAGTCAGGAAAGTCGGATGAGATGACAGTTAGGTAGTCGTCGAAATCGTCATCATCAGTGCTGTTGCTCTGAGCGGGAAGACAAGATAATCAGTCGGCATCTGTGTGGCACCGACCACTCTTGCATGCAACGGAAAAGTTGTATTCTTGGAGCCGCAAGGCGCACCGAGCCAACTGGCCAGCTGGGTCAGACAGTCCAACGAGCCAGCAGAGAGAATGATGGTCAGTAACAATCTTGAAATGGCGGCCGTATAAATATGGTCTGAACTTGTGGATGGCGAAAACAACAGCAAGACATTCCAGTTCCGTGACTGTATAATTTTTCTCTGCTTTCGTCAGAGTACGGCTGGCGTAGGCAACGACGTGTTGGCGAGCGTCGTGAAACTGGACGAGTACAGCACCAACGCCCACACCACTGGCATCAGTATGCAGTTCGGTGACAGCCTCCGGATCGAAATGGCGGAGAAGTGGCCCAGAGATGAGCAAAAACTTCAGCTGCTCGAAGGCAGCCTCGCACTGAGTGGACCATACGTAGGGAGTGTCCTTGCAAAGCAGGTTAGTCAGGGGCCAAGCAAGCTGGGCGAAGTCTCTAATAAACCTGCGAAAATAAGAACAAAGGCCCAAGAAACTTCTGAGGTCTTTCACTGTCGTCGGCTTCCTAAAGTTGCGAACAGCAGACATCTTTTGGGTGTCTGGCCGTATACCGTCCTTGTCGACGAGATATCCCAGCAGAAGGGCTTGACGCTCACCAAAATGACACTTCTTAGAGTTTAAAATGAGGCCAACCTGTTGGATGCATTCCAAAACAACGCCGAGCCGCTGGTTGTGCTCGTGGAAAGTGCGGCCGAAAATAATCACATCATCTAAATAGACAGTTTTAGTTTAGCGTGTTTACCGGAATAGCGGGCGTACCGGAATAGCGGGATCGAAGTGCGCATGCGCAGAACGCTAACCGACCCATAACGTTTACCGTGCGCACGCTATTTCTCAGAGTTAACGTTACCGTGTTAGCGTGGTGTACGTAGTGTACGTAAAACATGGCGGCGGTCCCGGTCGCCCGCTTCGAACTGAATTTGGCGTCGTTTTTGTAGAATTCACTTCGTTCGTAGCAAATGACTGCGTAAACGGCTTTTGCTTAGTCTCATTCCGCTTCGCCGAGAGAGTGTTATGGCTAATCTTGAGGAATTTTCGAGATCGCTTCTCGTTTCGAACGCGCCTAAGCCTAACGAGAGAAATTTTTTCTGAGATGCGAGCGCCATCTGTCGCTAAAGTCGGGAGATAGGCGCGACGACGGCATATGGCCTCTGAGATGAGAGGATTTCGGAGGCTATGGTAGACAGCTTGTACTGCTTGTCTGTTTCGTTGCAGATCGACGGACATGTGAAGTAAAAATACAACGCGCTCCTGGCTTCCATTGCGCTGCCTATCACACTTTCCGGACGCACACACACATAGAATTAGGTGCCTTATGTATGCGAAATTCAAAGCGTAATGGAATAGCGTCCCGCCTGTAAACTATGCTATCACGCTATACTAAAACTCTCTTTCTGCAAAGTTCGTTTGCGGAACGGTAACGCTATTTCCCGTAACCCCGCTATTACGCTAACGCTAAACTAAAACTGTCTAATAACACATACAGATCTCCCATTTGAGACCGCGGAGGACGGAGTCCATAAATCGCTCGAAGGTTGCTGGGGCATTACATAAACCAAATGGAATGACGTTAAATTCAAATAGTCCGTCAGGCGTAACAAAAGCGGTCTTTTCTCTGTCAGATGGGTGCATCGGTATCTGCCAATACCCGGACCGAAGGTCAACCGACGAAAAGTACGAGGCGCAGTGGAGACAGTCAACAGCATCGTCAATGCGCGGTAAGGGATACACGTCTTTCTTTGTGACGGCATTGAGGCGGCGGTAGTGGACACAAAATCTCCATGAGTTGTCTTTCTTCTTCACTAGTATAACAGGAGCGGCCCAAGGACTACAAGACTCCTGAATAACGCCTCTCTGCAGCAGGTCATCGACCTGTTCGGTGCTCACTTTTCTTTCCGTCGGAGATACTCGATAGGGTTTCTGACTTATCGGAGTCGCTTGCCCTATGTTGATACGGTGGTGCATGCGGGAATGCGGTGGTGCACCGTAAAAAGTGGTGGAAGTGCTGGGTACTGAACGCCCTGGACAACCCAGTCCTCCAAGATCTTCGAAGAAACAGACGCCTGGCCGGACTACCACCAGAGCCAACAAGCATAGCCACTGCCCAAGCAGGCCGGTCAACGACCACCAACGAAGAGGGCATCGATCAAGTCAGCCCGCGACCAAGACCACCTAGCTACTGGACGCCGGAACCCCGCATATTCTCAGGTAAAGCAGATGAAGACGTGGATGACTGGCTAAGGCACTATGAAAGAATAAGCCGCCATAACGGGTGGAGCACGCAAGCGCAGCTTGTGAACGTTGCATTTTTTTCTCGCCGGCACGGCACTACTTTGGTTTGACAATCATGAACGCGTGCTGACCACTTGGGAGACATTTATCCAGGAATTGAAAGCCTGCTTTGGTGAATCGAATTCGAAAAAGAAGAAAGCGGAACGCCCGCTCTCGCGCAGAGCGCAATTGCCTGGCGAAACGTGTACAACGTACCTTGAAGAAATATTAAAGCTATGCGGAATTGTCAACTCGAATATGTCCGATGAAGACAAAGTGGGACATCTGTTAAAAGGCATCGCCGAAGACGTGTACAATTTTCTAATCACAAAAGAAAACCTGAACACTCCTTCCGAATTCCGGCAGCAATGTCGCGCGTTCGAAGCTCTGAAGACCCGCAGGATCTTACCGAAGTTCGGGCGCTTGGACAACGTCACCACCGTTGCCAGTATGGACGTCGCTGCCTGCGAGGACATCGCCTCGATCGTGCGTCGAGTGGTTCAAGAGGAGCTAGCGCGACTTCAGGGAGCAGACGCTGCTTATCAGTGCGCGTTTGACGAAGGCATACCCAGCACCTCCACCACTTGTTACTGATGAAGAATGGATTTATTTAGAGTGAAAATCGTAGACAAGACATGGGATGGTCCGAAACAACCGATCAGCCCAAAAACCTCGCGCCGCTTCTACCTCCTATTTTACGCTTCTCCTGTGCGGCGTTACAATATTTTTTTGCCAAGTTGGAATGGTCCTCGTCTTCAGACGTGTACTCATCGCTGGTAGAGGCACCAGAACTCGAATGCATGCTCGCGATGGCGGCGTCGGCGCGCTTCCAATGACCGCGGCCGGCCGGCTGGCTATCCGACGAGGGTGTCGTGACGTCACGCCTTCCAACCCCCGCGGGTCGGGCGGCGAGGTGCGCGCTCGCAAAAACGCCAAACATAAAGCAATCGGCTCAAAAATGAGCTACGTGACTACTTCTTTTCGGTGTAATCACACACTGAGGATTCATTTTCAGCATTTTCGTAATGTTTTCAGATTTTGTGTCGGTATCCTTTTAAAAAGCTTGCAACATCGCCTTTCACAATGGACATCGCAGGCCAGACAAATACTGCCGACGGTACTGTGACGATCATGCGACGTCACCTCGGCCATATTCTTCGTTGGCCCGCTAGGCTCAGTGGCCCGCCAAAGCTCGGTGGGCAACATTGGCTCACCGCATCGAATAAACAACGACGAGCACAGGTGCTCGCGGTCAGTCAATCGTTCACCACCAGCGCGCTGCGTGTCGTCTCTGAGACGGGGGTTGCCTCGACCCCCCTGTTGTATCGTGCATAATACTCAGTCCCTGACCATTTATTCCGTCTTCATCCTCTGTTTTTTCAGCCAGCTCCAAGCACGCGCCTTTTAATTGCGCTGCAGTCGGCAGCGATGCCCTATATAACATATCCCCTCGTGCAAAAAAAATAATAAGGTTAGAGCAGTAGCGACCATGGCAGCACCAAAAACCCCAACCGAGGTTAGAAGTCTCCTCGGCACGGTAAACTATTGCTCCCAATTCATTCGTCGCTTAGCCCAGATGATGGATCCACTGAGGAAGCTCACACATGCCGGTACAGAATTCTGCTGGAACGAAGAGCACCAGAAGGCCCTAGATGACGTGATGGAAGAAATATCTCACATGCGCACCCTAGCATACTTCGACGACACAAAGGGACCCACGTCATCACTGATGCTGGACCGGAAGGTATAATGGGAGTGCTGGCTCAAGAAGATCTAAGCGACAAAAGCCGCAGCATTCTGGCGTACTTCAGCAGAGCATTGACATCAACAGAGAGAACATATCCCCACATTGACCGTGAAATGTTGGCCGTAGTGACAGCTATTGAACATTTTCACATCTACATCGCAGGGGGAAAGTTCACGGTGAAGACAGACCACCTGCCTTTGGTGTCGATCATTCGAAAGCCCAGCACGAAGCCCTCAGCAAGGCTTGAACGCCTGAGCCTGAGGTTACAGCATTACACCTTCGAGATTGAACACACTGCAGGGAAGAACAACCCTGCAGACTACCTGTCAAGGCATGCACCACCTACCGACAGTGTCGTCCCCAGTGAAGAAGCAAGTGCGACAGAAAAGTATGTCTCCTTCATCATGGAATCAGCTGTTCCAAAGGCACTGACCTTGCAAGAAATCGAGAAAACGTACGCAGAAGATGCTCAGATGCAGCTTTTCATCAAGGCTGTGCGAACGAACAACCCAAAGACTTGTGACGTCATGTGGAAAAGCGACAGGCTGAAACCATTTGCTCAAATCAAGGACGAGCTCACAGTTGCCGAAAGTGACATTGGGCTAAGAGGGACGAGACTGATAATTCCTGAAGGAGCACAAGCCCAAATCATTCGTCTAGCACACAGAGGTCACCAAGGAATGGTGAAGACCAAACAATTGATTAGAGAAAAAGTGTGGTTTCCAGATATTGATAAGTAAGTAGAAGCGTCAATAAAAGACTGTGAAGAGTGCCAGAGAACAGTGGTGGAAAACAAGACATCACCGCTAATCATGACACCACTTCCAAATGGACCTGGCAGTCTGTGGCAGCAGACTTTTCCGGCCCCCTGCCTGGCAACAAGTACGTTCTAGTGGTTGTCGACGAGTACTAGCGTTTTCCTCCGACAGCAGCACTCTCCTCGCTGAGTTCAAAATCTGTGACTGATAGACTAAGCTACATGTTCACAGTGCATGGAATGCCACAGACACTAAAGACAGACAACGGACCTCCATTCTTCGGGAAGGAGTTTGCAGAGTTCATGAAATCTTGAGGAATTCACCATCATCGCGTGACTCCTCTGTGGCCTTAAGCCAATGGAGAAGTTAGATTCACGAGAAATGTTAAACAGCTGGTGAAGAGTGCTGGTGTTGAGCAGAGAGACTGGCAAACGGAACTAAACAAATTCCTTCTAAATTACAGGGCGACACTTCACTCAACAACAGGTTTCACGCCTGCTGAACTGCTGTTTGGCCGAAAGATGAAAACAAAGCTTCCTGAAGTTCCGGAGAAGCGCATGCATGCAAAGGTGGCAGAAACAGACCTAAAGAAGAAGCAACAAATGAAGGACTACGCTAATGACAGAAAACACGCTGTGCCACACACAATTCAAATGGGAGATGCAGTACTCCTAAAGCGACACTCGCGGCTCTCCCATGAGACAACCTACGAGCCTGTCCCCTACAGGCTGACGAGAATTCAAGGGACAGCTGTAACTGCCGAGCGAGACGGCAGGAGGGTTTTACGAAATGCGTCGTTATTCAAACATATCAAAGTAGGCCAGTAGCATCAGCTCAGCACTCGGAAGACTGGGACGACTGCATCACCCCGACAGGTACAACGCAGGGTGACAACACAGGGCCTAGATCCTCTTCACTTGGAAACAATGAACCATCTCAACCGAATGCCCGGCGAAACCTGGACCGTCAAGCCCGCAAGACCCACCCGAAGGTTTTTCAGATTTCATCGTCGGCCAAGTGCAGACTGAATAAAAGTCTGGGGGGATGTAGTATAGCCAAGAAAAGCCAACCTACAAGCAGCGCCTTCTACGCGCATTACGAAAGAATCCCGGTGCGACAACTGGGCTGGGACGGAGAGGGCCATGGCAAGCGCGGCGTTCGACATAGAGATGAATAAATGTTGCTTTCGGTTTTATTTGAGTCCAGTCTTTGTATCTTGAACAGAGATACACTCTGTTAATGGCACTGTAATGGCACTGTAACTGTAGTGCCACTGTTAATGGCACTGTAATGTCTGCTCCCGAGCCGGGAGCAGACATTACAGTGCCGACGACCAACTACACCAGGGATTAACCAGAATTCCCTTTTTTTTTTGGGGGGGGGGGGGGGGTACCAGAACGTAGGGGGTGTGGATACGAAGTTCTTGCTTATCTTTTTTTGAGCGAAAGGCGGGGGCGGGCTGGGGGGTAAGATGTTCAAGAGGCTAGCGCTCTTTTAACCCCGTTGTTTTATGTAATTAAGGATTAATCCTTTTTTTGAACACGTGGTGACGCAAAAGCTGCTAGTTAGCAGAAGTACACCAAGTAGCCTTTCAAGCATGCATGCTAAACCACATCTTACAAGGGAGTCCGTCCTTGTTGGTGCATGTCGAGCCACTACGGCGTGCCTCATAATCAGAACTGGTTTTGGCACGTAAAACCCCAGAAAGAAGAAGAAGAAGAAGAAGCTGATGTTGTTGCGCAAGCAATGCTACAAGGAAGGTGGAGACAGGCAGGCACGAACGAGCGCTGTATAGAAGGCCTACAGGCATACAGCGCTGTATGTGTGCCTAGTTTTTCGGGATTATTTAAACAGCCTTGGCATTCTGTCACCACATTTGAAAATTGCAAGAACACAAAAGACAGCGTTTAGAGTTTTCATTTGATTGCACGAAGTTTATTCTTTATTTTTTTTTCTATGCAGAACACCGTGAAGCAAGTTCTTAATCTATAAGTCTTATCGAAAGAACAAAGTGCAGACGTTTTCAAAATTAAGTACAATATTACTTTGCACGAGAAAAAATATACCAAGTACAATAAGCACGGAAAAGCCATGTACCTTAAACAATACAATTAAAATATAACAACTAAGAACAAAAAAAGCCGGCAGATCCCACGCCCTGTGGGAATCGATGTTATGCGAAGCAGTATGCGGGGAGGGGAGCCTGCCAAGTAAGCGAAACGACCACGAGAGCATGTAGGCGACTGTTTCATGACCTACATGACACACGTGATGACATTCATGTCATCACCTTTCATTTATAGTCGTCATACACTCTTGTCATTCTATGCCAATTTTGGTACCTACCAAGTTAACGAAACCACCAAGCGTTTACCGCGACCTCAACGATTCTCCGCTCCCTGCAGGTCGCAGTGTGGCACTGTCGTCTGCGCACGGAACATCAAAATTGGACCTCAAAATTAAGGCCACCTAGCGTCCACCTCCGCAAAGAGTAAATATTTCGTAAAGCGATTACCACATTGCATGGCTTATGCGTAATTTTATTTCTAGGGTGAGTGCCTGTCTGAAAGAGGGAAGCGGGGGGGGGGGGGGTGTTGGTCCGGAATAATTTGGGGGGGGGGGATGTTGGGGGGGTGTTAGGGGAATGGGTTTCTTAACAAAACGCCGCTTTATGCATTGTAGCACGAAATTAACTGGAACGCCAATGCCTTTCTCCGCAAAGTTCGGGAATTAATATCTCGAAACTGGTGCCATCATGAGAATTAATTCCAGGTGGATCCACCTTGCGAACTCCACGGCTACATTTTGTAAATTGCAATATGGGCCATCAGGTAATTAGTTAAAAACTTAATTAGTGAATTTGTTTAGTTAGTCGATTATGCACTTGTTTTTTTTTTGTGCAAATAACGTCCGCCTCTTCGAGGAGACCAGATCATTAACTAGAATGGGGCTATCTGCCTCAGGCAACCTTAAATAAATTTTGAAAGTGTTCGCTGAAGCACCCTGTATATATATATATATATATATATATATATATATATATATATATATATATATGCGGAAAGGCAGTAAGTGAAGAACATCAGAACTGCTGGGGACGTATTCTGAAACGTGCCACTTCGGCGATAGTTCGCCTTCAGGCGCGCGCTGAGGTTGAGCAAAATTGAATGATTGCGGGCTCAACCAGCCAATCAGCTCATCGATTTTTGCTAAATCAGCCAATGAGCCCGCGCCCGAAGGCGAAATTGTCGCCTAGGCGAACTGTCGCCGAAGTGGAAGGTTTCAGAATACGTCCCCTGGTGTCATTGAGCTTGATACCTGGGAATAGCATGGCCTCCGAGGTTGCGCGCGCTCGCAGGTATTGCTCTGGCCGGCCCGTTCGGCAGGCTTCCAGTAAACAAATTCAATGCGGCCCGCGCGCCATGCCGCCCCTTGATGGCGCTGTTCGGAGGGCTCCGGCGCACGCGTAAGCAGCCCTAGAAGGCAGGCCGCGCGACACGTGTTGCTGAACATTTTCACCGGAGGCAATCTTACAACGTAAGCTGTTATGGGCTCATTCCAATAGCCGTTTCGGTTCGCGATGGTGTCCGCCGCCGCCGGTGACCGTAACCACTATCGCCGGAAATGCGAAAAAAATGTCACAGGCCTGCCCGGCACACGCAGCACAGTCACAGCGTAAGCTGATGGAGCGGCTCAAGAGAAGCTCCAATTTCCGCACCACGCACAACAGGGTCTTCGCGGCAGTCTCTTCACCTCGTTTTGACGAGAACAATCTAAGCTGCCCGCCCAGCGTCGACGGCGAGCTGCTGCTTGTAATGCTGGCTACACAGTAGTCTGCTGAGCCCGATTATGCCTGGTTGTAGCCGCGCACGTAGCTCTACGATTAGTTTCTTCAGCAACGATTCGTACCTTGCGAGGAGACGCCATAACGTGTAACGAAGAGGTATCCCGAATACGTGGCGCACATCTCACATCCCTTGACCCGTAGCATGGTACGTTGTTGATCATGATTGTTTAATGGAATCTTCAAAACGGGCTGGTGACAGTCACCTACCTAGCGTGCTTGAGTTAACCAGGTCCAGTTACATGCAGCATGCAACTTCTATATGCAACTTACATGTCGGGCACGATGCGCTTGCAGGCGCCTTAACTAGATGGCGCCACCATACTGGCGGAGGCTCGGGATCGCGTTGATTGCGCGCCTCGTCTCAATCGCACCTCGTCGTCTGCGCCTACGCGCCTGCCTATAGGGAGCGTTTATAGGGCATTTTTTTCGCTGCCTGATACCAAGCGCTTGCGTGGCTCAGTGGTAAAGTATCGAAATCCAGCGCAGCGGGCTTGGATTCGATCCCGGCGGGGACCGGAACTTTTTTTTCACATTTCCGGCGAAAGGGGTTACGGTCACCAGCGGCGGAGGCGGACACCATCGCGAACGGAAACGGCTATTGGAATGAACCATAACAGCTTACGCTGTAAAATAGTACCCGGTCCCCAACGAGATCGAGCCCAGGCCCGCTGCGCGGGAGTCGGCTACTTTGTCACTGAGCCACGGAAGCGCTTGCTATCAGGCATCGGCAAAATGCCCTGTAAACGCGCCCTAGGCAGGCGCGCAGGCGCAGACAACGAGATGCGATTGAGACGAGGCGCGCAATCAACGTGATCCCGAGCCTCCCACCAGTATGGTGGCGCCATCTAGTTAAGGTGCCTGCAAACGCAGCGTGCCCGACATGCAAGTTGCATATGGGCCTCTTGCGTTGGATTTTGAGGTATAGTAGCGGCGCCTGGTGGCGGCGAGAAGAGTTATCTGGGTAGTACCAGCTTGGGTTGTATTGAGCCCTGGCTTTGGCGAAGCACGTTTCTAGCTCGAGTTTTGCGTTGATTACTTTTTTCTGCATGTTGCGAGTGCGAAAAGGCTCATCACTTCTCACAGATCACGCCGCGAGTTGGCTGCAGCCTAGTTTTACGAAAACAGACTCCCCGTGTGCTGTGGGACGTAATGCTGGAAGCAGAAGGAATCGCCGACGCCGATCCGGAGAGGAGCTCAGCCTCGAAAAAGCATCACCGTCGTTACTGCTGCGTCGTGGGCTGCGAAGAGGAAGAAGGCCTGAATCCCAACATCAGATTCTACCGTCTTCCTTTAAGGCCTCATACAGCGGAGCGTCGGGCGCGCTTAACCACCCTAGTACGAGCAGCACAGGTTCGAGAGTTAAATGTGCTCATCCTTGACTTCAAGCCAATAAGTTAACGCAGCGCAGCAAGTCGGTGTTGATTACAGCTCATCGATATTCGAGCACTGTCATTAGAGCTACATCAAGCGAGCAGCGCACGAGCTCGTGCTGCAGCCTGCGATTCGCATGTAAGTACGTTACTGCGAACTCATATGCATTGCATCAGTTATTTATTAGTTGCTAAAGGGACAGATGGCCGCTACTACAGCGCAGGAATAACTACTTGTCTAGCGGCATGCAGTCAACAAAGATTGCAGGAGGCCCGCCGTTTCGCGGCAAGCTGAAAGACCGCTGCCGTCACGGCGTGTACCGTCGTGTGCTCGAGCAATTCCGTACACATGATGTCTGCTTATCGCTGCTGTGAATTCATTTATAGCAAGCACTTCCTCGCGTTTGTGCGCCTGAATATAGCAGCGTGCAGACCTTACCTGAAGTTCAACTTCATACGCGAGTCGCTTCACTTGCGATTGACACAGCGCTAAAACTTCGCCGCTTATTTCTTGAACGGCGTGCACGTATTCGGCGTTGCATAATCTTTTGCCTTTACGCAGAGTGCCACCCCTGAAAATATATTCGGCGCCCGATGCTCGCTGCAGGCCATTATACAACACAACGCAAAGTGGTGGGTCCATATTGTAAACGTGCTTTCCGAAGCAGACGACCGAG
This sequence comes from Dermacentor silvarum, assembly GCF_013339745.2. Taxonomy (NCBI): domain Eukaryota; kingdom Metazoa; phylum Arthropoda; class Arachnida; order Ixodida; family Ixodidae; genus Dermacentor; species Dermacentor silvarum. Next base: position 31,529,366 of record NC_051159.1, on the reverse strand, counting down.
CTTGGTACTACCCAGTTCATAACAGAGCACCATTTTCGCAGCGCCTCCTGGGCGAAGCAGGAGACCCATAGCACTTGCATGCTGCATGTAACTGGACCTGGTTAGCTCAAGCAGGCTAGGTGACTATTTGTCACCAGCCCGTTTTGAAGATTCCAATAAACAGTCGTGATCATCATCATCAACAACAACGTACCGTGCCACGGGTCAAGGGAAGTGATATGTGCGCCACATATTCTGGATACCTCTTCGGTACACTTTATGGCGTCTCCTTGCAAGGTACGAACCGCTGTTGAAGAAGCGAATCGTAGAGCTACGTGCGCGGCTACAACCAGGTATCATCGGGCGCAGCAGACTGCTGGGCAGATATATTACAAGCCGCAGCTCGCCTTCGACGCCAGATGGACAGTTCATATCGTTCTCGTCAAAATCGAGGCGAAGACACTTTGCCGCGAAGACCTTGTTGTGCGTGGTGCCGAAATTGGAGCTATTCTTGAGTCGCCCCACCAGCTTACGCTGTGACTGTGCCCCCTCCGGCTCGAGCCCCCTCCGGAGTATTCCCGGTGGGGGGGGCAGAGCCTCCCCAGGCGATCCGTAGCCTAAAGGCTCCCCCGTCCCTAAAGTGTCATTACCAGAGTTCTGTTATCCGCATAGGAGGAGGAGGAAATAACTTTAATGAGTCCTGAGGAACCCCTCCCCACCCACTCTTTGTTTAGTGGTCGGCAGGGGTTTGAGGATTCTCTTGCATTACGTCTACCTTTTCACTTTTGTTGTGGCTAAAAGCTTACGGCATCATTGTTGGCGTGGACGTGCATGGCTTTTAATTTATACTTTCCCTTTATTTCGGCAAATCCTGACAATAGGAGGACAAGCGCATTAGAAGTACCAGCGGCCTCAACCGTTTTTCCTCACTTCAACATTTTACAAAAAATTTCCAATGCAGACACAATATATTTAGATATATACACAGGACAAAGTTTATTATATTTTATAGAGAAGGCAGTAGCCAACTAAATGGATAGCCTGTGCCACGGTGTTCTAACACCGTGGCCTATGCCTAGAGAATGAATATATTGATGTATGTTCATCTCACTTCATATTACTTTGCGTGCTTTTCTGACCCTGAAAAAAAAAAAAAAACCCTGCAGACTTCAGTGACCCCTTCGGCAGAGTCTTCTATCAACGGCGTGTCAAAAGCACGTGAGTGATATGTGTTTCAATATCGATTCTCTTTCCAGTGGGAAATGCTAACGACTGGCGATAAAAAAGAAAAAAAAAACATTCTAACTATTTACAACATTTACGCATTAGGGATGGAAACATCGCCTCTTGCATGCAGAGGCCACACGTACGGGGTGTTTCAGCAAACACTTTGAGAAAATTTTTAAAGGTTGCCTGTGGCAGATAGCACAATTCTAGTTCATGAGCTGGTCTACTCGAAAAGGCCGACAATACTCGCACAAAAAATAGAAATGCATAATCGATTAATTCACAAAAAATTACCAATTAGGTTTTTGACTAATAACTTATGGCCCATGTTGCAATTTACAAATTCTAGCCGTGGAGTTTGCAAGGCGAATGCACTAGGAACTAATTCTCAGGATGGCACCAGTTTCGCTATATAATTCCCGAACTTTGGGGATAAATACATTTTTTAATTGTCGGAGTCATGAGGGAGGTAGCTTGCTTTCTGTATTGTATAAAATATTCACCAAGATAATTTCCAATAGAATCAGGACAACACTTGACTTCAGTCAACCAAGAGAACATTCTGGCTTCAGGAAGGGGTATTCTACGATGGACCATATCCATGCCATCAATCAGGTAATCGAGAAATCTGCGGAGTACAATCAACCTCTCTATATGGCTTTCATAGATTATGAAAAGGCATTCGATTCAGTAGAGATATCAGCAGTCATAGAGGCATTGCGTAATCAAGGAGTGGAGGAGGCATACGTGAATATCTTGGCAAATATCTACAAGGATTCCACAGCTACCTTGGTTCTCCACAAGAAAAGTAGAAAGATACCTATCAAGAAAGGGGTCAGGCAAGGAGACACAATCTCTCCAATGCTATTCACTGCATGCTTAGAAGAAGTATTCAAGCTCTTAGACTGGGAAGGATTAGGAGTGAGGATCGATGGCGAATATCTCAGCAACCTTCGGTTTGCAGATGACATTGTCCTATTGAGCAACAATGGAGAGGAATTACAACAAATGATTGAGGACCTTCATCGAGAAAGTGCAAGAATTGGGTTGAAGATGAATATGCAGAAGACAAAGATAATGTTCAATAGCCTGGCAAGGGAACAAGAATTCAGGATCGCCCGTCAGCCTCTAGAATCTGTAAAGGAATATGTTTATCTAGGTCAATTACTCACAGGGGACCCTGATCATGAGAAAGAAATTTACAGAAGAATAAAATTGGGTTGGAGTGCATACGGCAGGCATTGCCAAATCCTGACTGGGAGCTTACCACTGTCGTTGAAAAGAAAAGTGTACAATCATTGCATTCTACCGGTGCTAACATACGGGGCAGAAACTTGGAGGTTAACAAAGAAGCTCGAGAACAAGTTAAGGACCGCACAAAGAGCAATGGAACGAAAAATCTTAGGAGTAACGTTAAGAGACAGGAAGAGAGCGGTGTGGATCAGAGAACAAACGGGGGTAGACGATATTCTAGTTGTCATTAAGCGGAAGAAATGGAGCTGGGCAGGCCATGTAATACGTAGGATGGATAACCGGTGGACCATTAGGGTTACAGAATGGATACCAAGAGAAGGGAAGCGCAGTCGAGGACGGCAGAAAGTCAGGTGGGATGATGAGGTTAGGAAATTCGCAGGCGCAAGTTGGAATACGCTAGCGCAAGACAGGGGTAATTGGAGATCGCAGGGAGAGGCCTTCGTCCTGCAGTGGACATAAATATAGGCTGATGATGATGATGATGATGACATTTTTTATTATTTTATTTATTTTACCCTCAGGGCCAATGGCATTACAGAGGGGAGTGGGTAATTAGTTGAACATAAGTTATGCATAACAGCAACAGCAAACAACCAAAAATATGTTAGTATACTTATATAATTTTAGCGGATCACAAACCAGAGTACATCAAATATTATTTCTAATTATTCAAACTAGTTACGTCAACGCACACAGACAGTGTAAACCGAGATGCATAAGGAACATAAATAATCACGAGTGCACAAATCCTGGCAAGAAAAACATTCAAACAATAGTGATAAACAACGGGAAAACAAGAATACTCAAACCGAAATGTCGCGTAAAGTTTGTTTAAAACGGTTAGTATCATTTATGGAGGCAACAGTGGCGGGAAGGTGATTCCAGTCATCAGATGTCCGTGGGATGAATGAGTGTAAGAAGGAGTCGGATCTACAAGATGGAATACCAACTTTATGTTGGTGATCGAGCCGGGAAGATATGTAATGTGGTGCCGAAAGAAGCTCGTTTCGTAACACAGGGTGATGATATATCTTATGAAAAAGAGAGAGCCGCAAATGTTTACGCCGTGATGCTAAGGATGCTAACTGTAGGTTAGATTTCATTGTGGTGATGCTGGCGGTTCTGTTATAATTGGAGAATATGAATCTTGTGGAATTGTTCTGCACCATTTCTACTGAATATGTTAAGTTACTCTGACTAGGATCCCAAACTGAGGCGGCGTATTCAAGTTTAGGCCGGATAAGTGTTTTGTAGAGCATAAGTTTGAGAGACTGCGGCGCACGTGAAAAATTGCGTCGGAGATAACCTAACGATCTGTTAGTGTTGCTTATTACGTGCGCAATATGCGTCTTCCAGGTAAGGTCAGATGAGACGTGAACACCAAGGTATTTATAAGATGATACACAATCCAGTGGGGTGTTATTGATGTGATAGGCTGGTAGGGTGTTGTTACGTCGGGATACTCGCATTGACTTGCATTTGCTTATGTTTAATTCCATGCGCCATGTATTGCACCATGAACTGATAGCATTAAGATCAGATTGAAGAATGGTTGTATCATGGTTACTAGTTACTTCTCGAAATATTACGCAGTCGTCAGCAAAGAGATGAATATGAGATGTAATACAAGAAGGTAAGTCGTTAATATAGATAAGAAATAGTAGCGGTCCAAGGACAGAGCCTTGTGGCACGCCCGAGGAAACCACATTAGAGGGAGAGTCAACGCTGTTGGCAGAAACGAACTGAGAACGACTCGAAAGGAAACACTCAAGCCAAGTAAGTAACTGGGGATCAAGGTTAAGTTTATGCAATTTATACATTAGTAAATTATGACATACCTTATCAAATGCTTTAGCAAAATCTAGAAAAACACAGTCCGCAAGAGAAGAACGATCAAGAATGGCATGAAGCTGATGTGTAAACGATATTAGCTGTGTTTCGCATGAATAGGTTTTGCGAAAGCCATGTTGAGAGTGCGTGAAGAAGGAATTAGATTCGAGAAAGTTAGCAAGATTGGAAAATAAGATATGTTCAAGAAGTTTGCATGGAATACTAGTGAGCGAAATGGGACGATAGTTAAGTGGAGACTGCATACTGCCTGTTTTATGAAGTGGAATCACCTTTCCGATCTTCCATTCCGCAGGAATAGAACCCGTGTCAAGTGACTGTTGAAAGATTTTCGCTAGAATAATAGCACTATACTCGCTCGTGCTCTTCAAAAACTTCGGGCTAACCGCGTCACAACCAGGAGAAGAAGAAAGTTTCAATTTATTAATCAGATGTTCTACGCCACACGCGTCCAAATGGCAGTGTGTAAGTGGTGGCGAAGCACTTGTCACTGATGAAAAATTAGAAACAAAAACATCGTTAAGCACAGATGCGCACTGATCAGAGGGTATGATGTCTCCCGCGTTATCCACCAGGCTAATAACGTTATCGTCCCTCGGATTTATGACGCGCCAGAACTTTTTAGTGTCGGTTGCGAGCATGGATGGGAGAGTGATTTCCAAAAAAATGCTGTTTTGCGCAACGGAGTGCAGATACATATTCATCAGAAGCGAGTCTATGCGCATTCCAATGATAGTCACGACTCACAAGGACAACGTTTGGCGGATCTGTAGACACGTTTCTTTTTGTTTGACAAACGTTTTATGTGGTTGTTGTACCACGGCGCTGATTTGTTTGAAATTATAGAGCGAGTGGGTACATATTTATCAAGTAAGGCTTTAACTTGGTTCGTAAATAAATCCCAGTTGTCTTGAACGCTACGATTGTCGAAGTCGATCAGAAACGCGTCGACAAACCCGCACAAGTCCCTGTTGATTGCGTCAAAGTTTGCATGTTTGAAATCACGAATAGTTTTGCTTTTGTTTTTGTCTTTAGGCCGCGATAACTTGATTTCAAAAGTTAAGATGGAATGATCGCTCAAACCCGGCAGTACAGCAATATCGGAAGCAAGATCGGGACGGGTGGTGAGTATTAGATCGAGGGTATTGGAAGTAGAAAGTGTTGTCCTGGTGGGCTCTTTGACGAGTTGCGAAAAGGAAAAAAACACTACACATTTCAAGAAACTCTTTTGCAAGCGTGGACGAAGGATTCATGGTGGGCGTATCGCAATCCCATACGAGATTAGGGATATTAAAATCGCCCAGGAGAAACAAAGGTAGTGTGGGATATCGTGACAAAACCAAGTTAGTGACATCATGTAGTTCGCTTACAAAGCTGGCGGAAAATGTAGGTGGGCGATAACAAGCTCCGATAATTAGTTTTTGTTCTTTAACTTCAACAAGCACCCAAACAGTCTCAAGTTCACTACAAACTGGAATCCGCTGAGAAGGAAATATGTCGGATATTCCTAAGAGTACACCGCCGCCTTTCCGCGTGGCGCGGTCACAACGAAAAAGAGAGAAGTTTCCCAAGAGTAGTTCACTGTCATTTATTTGTGGGTGCAGCCATGTCTCGGTGAGTACTATTACGTCAGCATTACAGGTATCGATAGCTGAATTTAGAAGGTCATGTTTATTATTAATACTCTGTATGTTACAAAAGAAGACATGAAGCGGAGAAGAATCGCGCCCGCTGCCCCTCTCGATTTCCTATTCATTTGCACGTGGCGTGTTACTCGCATGACGGTTTTGTGATACCGCATTTTGCGCATGCTCTACCACAGTTTCATCAGTGGCATTGTACACGTACTCTTTTTTGTTAATCAGAAGCTTCTTGTAACGAAGCTGAAAAAGTGGCGCTCCAGGTTGTTTTTTAGCGAAATCAATTAATTTACTTCTAATGATACGCGTGGCGGGTGAGAAATCCTCGCTGACGGTGATGCCCTTTTCTTTGAGCGCACTACGCCTAAAAAGCACTGCTTCTTTTATTTTGTCATTTGAAAATTTAACCATGATTGGTCGGGTTTTGTTAGGTTCAAAGCGCTCTAGGCGATGAGCACGTTCGACTACGTTATCTATTGGGCTTTCGAGCAAGCCGGCAGGTGCGTCAATTACACGTGCCTCGGACTCGGCCCATGTTTCGCGTGAATCGGGGAAGCCTCGAAAAAGTAGGTTTTGGCGCCGTGATCTGTCCTCTAATTCATCGATCCGAACATTTAGCGAGTTGTTCTTAGTGGTAAAACTGCTCATCAAGTCGGTCGTCATGCTTTGAACATTATTAAGCGATTTAGTTTTATCTTCGAGAGTGTCCAACCTTTTTTCAATGGAAACTATCTTTGTTTCAATATTTTTTTGACTAGCTTTAATGGCTTTAACGTCCGTAACAAGCTCACTTTGACCCTTTGCCGACTGCACTGCACGCGTTTGTAAATCTTTCAGCAAGTGAAATAGGACGGTCATCTGCTCGGTAGGATCATCAGGCAGTTTATCAAGTTCTAACAGCGCAGAATGTCTAGTACCAGGCCCCGGGTTTGTTTCAACGTCACCACAGGTTAACAGCAAAAAAAACATTGAAAAACACTCGCAGGCAACATCACACACACCCGTGGGCACGGGAGCAAAAGAAGAAAAGGGTCATCGCTTTTCCTAGTATATAAAGAATAAGGCGAACAGACCTGCGAAAGGTAAAGGCAAGGTAGATGAGCCATCTTGTCGCCGTTGCCCACGTGCCCCTGGCGTTCCAGCTACTTTTGTGCTTACCCCTTGTGGTTGCTTAGTGGCTATGGCGCTGGACTACTAAGCATGAGGTCGTGGGATCAAATCACGGCCACGCCGGCTGCATTTCGATGGGGGCGAAATACTAGAACACCCGTATACTTAGATTTAGGTGCACGTTAAAAAACCCCATGCAGGTGGTCTAAATTATTCCAGAGTCCTGCACTATGGCGTGCCTCAAAATCAGATCGGGGTTTTGGCAGGTAGAACTCCATAATTTGTATATCTGTTCATACATTTCTGCTTCGATACATAAAACAATGTTTTGTTAAGAAAGTGACTGGCACGCCAATGCGTTTCTCCGCAAAGTTAGAGAATTAGTATCTCGACACTGGTGTCAGCCTGAGAAATAGTTCCAAGTCGATCCGAACTCTACGGCTAGAATTTGTGAATGGCAACATGGGCCATAAGGTAATTAGCTAAAAACTTAATTGGTTAATTTTGTTCATTAGTCGTATATGCATTTTAATTTTTTGTGCAAGTAATGCCCGCCTCAATCGCGTTCCATGCGCTGATTCTGATCGGGCTCAACAGTGAATTGTCGCGCGCAGCGTACCTTCGCGCGTCCCTACTGGATGTCGAGAGGGGGCGATCGCGAAGGTTCAGGGCGGATTTCATACACTTAGTTGTAAAAATGAGGTCAAATGACCCGGTCCCATGAAAGGCCCGTCAAAATCGCGACAGAAAAGTTCGGCCCTTACACGAGTCTATACGTTAGTTATAGTGGCCATATAAATTGTAGTAAGCATTCACCTAAAACTAAAATAGCAAGCATAGTGTAATACACGGACCATGTAAACCTGTAAATACCTCACTGGATGACCTCGAGCACTTGCTTTCACAACGCAAGCATTGTGAAGAACGCCGGCAGCGGAGGCGAACGGTTCGTACAGCCGCGCGATTCACCGCAACTCCGAAAATTAGATTCATCATCATCGGCCTATTTTTATGTCCACTACAGATACTGCGATGAAAAGCGAGCTTCAAGCCCTTTCGCAATATCATTTAGTGAAGCCGCCGCTTCTTTGGGGGATAGAACAGCAGAATAGGACCATGCATACTGTTGAACAGCTTTCTTGCTCCGTAAAAACTTAAAAGGGCCGATCTTGTTTTTCCTTTTGACGAAGATGAATACAGCCATTTTTTTTGTTCATCTTTAGCTATCGCACCAATTCTTTTAAATACAGCTTCATAGAACTTGTAGTCCATCCAATTTTTCGGTGAATGATTATGTTGGGAACTTTTCCACGCTGCTTTTTGTCGCCTATAATCCCGTGCGCATGCTTCACTCCACCGAGATGAGTTTGACGGCGAGCTGCCAGACATAACCGTAAACTCAGAGGGCTGAATAGCAGAATTTAAAAGTGATACGACTGATTCAGCCCTCCGTTCTTTATCACAAGTGTTCAACGCTGTTAAGCCTCAATTTATAGTTGATTTATAAGTTTTATAATTAACGAGCCGTCTTTGTCGTACAACAGGAGCCAAATGTGAAAGCGTAATTTCAAAAGTAAACGGTAAGTGATCGCTACTCGTTCCATTGTCAAAGGTGTCCCAAGATGAAGTAGAGATATCAGCAGAAGAGAAAATCAGATCTAATGCAGAAGAGAATCGCACCCGTAGAAAAGTAATTCGACCTGAATTGTGACACTGAAAACTGTTGTCATGCACCCAATTCCACAACCTCTTTCCACAAACATCCGTTCTAATTCCCCCAAGAAGTGTGATGAGAACTAAGATCTCCTGCCAGGAGCATTGCATCTGAACAGTTTCGGCACAGCGAGTCCAGGTGATCAGTGCACTTGACTCGGTTCGGGAAGTGCGCATTAACCATTGTTCGCAGTCTGAACACACATGTTCAAAAATGACAGTTACCTTATGATACATTTTTGATGAAACTAACGCTAACAACCGACCGTCTCCCTGGGCGATCTAAACAAAATATTCGAAAATTATTATTAGTAAATCTTTGATGTGACGAAAGCCATGATTCTTGAAGTAAAATAACATATGGAATTAGCTTGTGTACTAGATAAAGAAGGTCAACGTAATCGGAGGATATAGAGCGGCAATTCCATTGAAGAACTTTAACTGATGCTATGGCGATCCTAGAATGGATGATTTCATGGCAAAACGCAACGCATCGTGCTCGTGGTGTTCCCTGTTCTTTCATTTGTTTCGACCTAGATTTATGAGAATCAGTGGGAGAAAGTGGGGAATTATTACGTCTATTGCTCATGGTCCGAAGCCTCATGTGTCCAAATGAGTGGCTAGGTCCCGCAGTTGCTGAGAGCGGAGAACACACTGAGGTATCAGACTCAACCTCTGTCTGACTGTCAAAGTTCGATTCGTTTGAATGGTGCGCGGGAACACTATAGTTGAAGTGGGGTCAGCAGCAGCAGATTGCGATTGGAGGAGGCTGTTGAATTTGGCAGTTAGCACCTGAGCACGGTGTAAGAACATTTAGGTGTTGACACTGCGCGCGCGCGAGCCTCCAGATTATGTTCGGCACGCCCGGGTGCGCCGAGTAGCTCTGCGGCGAGCCGATAGATGGCGCTGTGGTCAGAGGTCCCAGGCTTCACTCTCACGTCGGCTTCACTCTCACCACGGTGTAAGAATAAGGAGAGGTGCTGACACTCTCCCCCCAACGCGCGCGAAAGCGCCGCTCGCTCGCGTCCAGATTATGTTCGGCTTGGTTGCAGCTGGTTCGGCGCCGTCATAGAGGGCGCTGCGGTATGCGGTCCCATAGAGTCACTGGAAAAACAGAGTACCGCAAAGGTACGCGGCATGCTGGCAACATTGGGTGGCGGCGGCCATATTCCTTCCAGACTGCTGACGCGCTGTAGCGGTGCCAGTGTTTATAGAGGTGCTGTGCCAGTTGACAAGCATTCGTAATCATGCTGTAGCCGGTTTGCAATAAAACTTACTATTTTACAGCCTCCCTGTATAAGGGACACCATACCATTTGTCCCCGAATTGCTTCATGCTGTCAGCAAAATTCGCATTTTCAGAACAGCATGCAGTCACAAAGTAAGATGTGGAGGCAAGCAACATATTTATTTCACAATAGTCACAACAACAATTTATTTCGTCAAGCATGACAACAGCATACCGGTCTTCCGATTCAACTCTTGGTTTCTCAAAATCATCACGAATGAAATGGTCCTATAGTTTGTCCATGGAGAAAACAAAGAAAAATAGGAATGTTAATAACCCTACCCTGTGACAGTGCTTAAAATATCTAAACCGTAAATAGTCGCAAAAAACAGAGTCAGGAAAGCTATAGAAGACATTTTGAAGCAACATTTTCTGTATAGACCTGGTGCTTGTTCAAAACACGTTATTCATGGCAACCGCCTCCTTTTACTCTGTAGCACAACACGCTCACTTGAAATGCATGTTTGTTGTTTCCATCGAGCCGCGCGAATCAAGCACTGCAGCTTGCTTGACATGTATGTACGTTTTCTTCAAACGCGGCGCGCAAACCGAATGAAACAGTGGAGAGCTTGCTAGGAAGTTCGTACTGCGATGTTTTCAACAGCACTAAGTAGAGGAGCTTACTTGAAACATAGGTACTGGGCGATTTTCAATAGCGCAAAACAAAGCGAGCCGCGCAAACCGAACAGTTTACTGGAATCAATTGCACAAAGCAGAGCGGGTCGCGCGAACCAGAGACCCTACTTGAAAGATAGGTACTGGGCGATTTTCAATAGCGTGAAGCAAAGCGAGCCACGCGAACAGAACAGCTCACTCAAAACCACGTGTGCTAGCTACATAGTGTTCAATAGCCGCACCCAGAGCGATGAGCGTGAACCGGACAGGTAAAGTTTAGCGGTCACACGCAAGTACAGTCACTTGAAAGCAATAACTGTCCAGCAAACTAGTTATTCAAGAAACTTACCTCGCACAAGCGGGTGTTCTTCGAGGGCGCGAAGTTTTTGCGGCCAATTCTGTGGAGCCACGCAGACCGTCGTTCACCGTCGTCCTTCCCGCACGGAATACAGAAAAATGCTATACCGGACTCCGTTCGCTTGCTACACCCGAAGGCGCAGCAACCAGGCATGATGATGGGTTATTTCTGACGCCTGTGTTCGCAAGCGCAACGCAAGTGTTGAACGAAACGGCGAAGTGCTCTCCGTGCGCGGTGCGTACGCTACGGGTTCGACGTGCCAACTGAAAGGGCTTGGAAGAAATATGGCGGCAAAAGGTCACGTGACACGAGCGCCCCAATCACCGGTGGCCGCGGCAGGCGGCGGCGCGCGGAAAACAAATGCGATACTCTAAAAATTTTCCAGTGACTCTACGGTCCCAGCCTCGGCGGCAAGGCGCGTGCTGCCGCTGCTTCGTCTTCCTGCTTGCATGTGCGGTTGGACTTTTTTGAAGGCACGATTTTTGTTCGCGTTCGTTTCATGAGCTTGTGCTTGGGTATTGTCGCCACAGGCCCGCGATCAAGGTGGCAGTGGCCTTCTGAGGGGCGTTTGAAATGGCTAGAAAGTGCTTCGTTCCGAACTGCAATTCTGGATACCTGACTTGTGCAGAGCGTGTGCCTTTATTCAAAGCGCCGTCCGACAGCAGTCGTCTAGAGCAGTGGCGCCGTGCAAATCTGAGGGCAGACCGAACTCTAACGCCTACCGACCATGTCTGCACCAACCATTTTTCAGAGGATACGATGATGGCATATTACGCGGAGCGCTAGATAAAAGGATTCCCACCTTATTTCCAAGCTGTCCAAAGAACCTCACACGGTCAAATAAACCTCGAAAGCCGCTGCAGAAGAGAGAACCTCCTGTGTGCCACAGTAGTTTGTGCAAATTTTGCTGCATGTACAAGATATATACTGGGTGGTTTACTATCATGCACTAATATTTGAAAATATGTAGATGTCACGTAGCTGGACAGAACCAAGGTAATGTTGTCTGCCGTCGCTTGGAGATACTCAGATTATTTTTTTATTCCGCTTAATTACATAATTATTTTCATAATTGAATAATCAACTTTTTAATGCTATAATTGGATAAAAAGTGTGAACGAGAGAATTGTACAGCAGCATGGAAAACTCCCAATATGACTTTCTGTTGCTCAATACGAGATACATAAAAGTGTTTTCCGAGCGTGAACGAAACCCGCGAATACAGCAATATTGCCGCGCGACTGGCCGCTCAAGGCACTTTGTGTGTATTTGTGAGCTTCTTTCATGCTCGGAAAAACACTTCTACGTAGCGCGTATTGAGCAATAGAAAGCTGTATCGGAAGTCTTTCATGTTGCTCTACAATTTTCTCATTGATACTTTTAATCTAATTATAATAATTGAGAAGTTGATCAATAAATATGACTAATTATCTAATTCGGCGGAATGTAAAAAATAACTGATTATCTCCAAGGGACGGCAACAACATTACTATGGTTCTGTCCAGCTACATGACATTTGCATATTTTGAAATATTTGTGCACCCTGTAAAATACTGCTGTTTTCTGTGCAGATGTGTGCCTGATTTTCAAATTTGTTCCATCCTGGCTACTGTTTTTTTTTTAATGCGCGTGCGGTGTATATTACACGCGTGCATGTTTTTATACAACATTTTTCCATTGTGGGAGTGTATGAGACCGCAAGCTTCTGGGATGGTTATCACCTATTAAAATTATCGAGCTGCTTCATGCACAAGTTTTTTCGTATTGTGTCTACGCAAAAAAAAAAAAAGGTCTATGGGATTATTGTGTGGTGGGTGTAAGTGTATTTGGGGACAGGCTGTAGCATGCATTGTCAAACACGCTTACATTGGCACATTCTCATATGCAATTTAAGAAAAAAGGAAGTCACCTCTTTTTTTAGATCTTGCAAGCGCCATTCAGTCCTCAATGGACGAAATCCCAATGAATAATATTGTTACGTAAAACGACACAAGGCGGGACTATTCACACTGTATTTACACTAGACAGACACAGTAGCCAAGATGGTAGACAGCCACCAGCACCCGACAGAACCGTCTTCTTTGTCGTCTGCCCCTGGCAGAATGTGTCTCTCGTAGCATTACCCCCGGCGGTGGAAGCGCCGTCTCGGCGCACTTCAAACATTGTCGTCAGAAGGAGGGTGGTATGCTTTCGGTCTGCTGACGTGAACAATGTCACTGGGAGCGATCGCAGGCGGCAAAGTCGGAGAGACGGGAACAATCTCGTAGGTGACGTCCGTGACCTGGCGGATGATTCGGTAAGGACCCGTGTACCGAGATAACAACTTCTCGGATAGGCCCACACGACGGAATGGACACCACAGGAGAACTAAGGCACCGGGTGAGAAGCGAACGTCATGATGCCGGCTGTCATAGAGGCGCTTTTGGGTCGCTTGCGAGGCCGACAGCCTAGAGCGGGCGATCTGACGCGCATGATCGGCACGAGCGATGGCATCACGTGCATATTCGCTAGGCGGCGCGGCAGCAGCCGGAAGTAGGGTGTCCATTGGCAACGTCGGTTCACGGCCAAAGAGCATGTAAAAGGGTGAATAACCGGCGGTATCGTGACGCGATGAATTGTAGGCGAAGGTCACGTAAGGCAGCGCCAGGTCCCAGTCACGGTGGTCGGAGGAAACATACATTGAGAGCATGTCCGTGAGGGTGCGATTTAGGCGCTCGGTGAGGCCATTTGTTTGAGGATGGTAGGCGGTGGTCAACTTGTGCTGCGTTGAGGAGGAGCGCAAAAGATCGTCGATTACTCGGGATAAAAATGCACGGCCTCGATCTGTGAGCAATTGGTTAGGGGCGCCATGGTGTAGAATAACATCGTGGAGCAAAAAATCGGCAACGTCAGTAGCAGTGCTGGTGGGGAGCGCTCGAGTGATTGCATACCTGGTCGCATAATCGATAGCAACGGCGACCCACTTGTTGCCGGATCTTGACTCAGGAAAGGGACCGAGAAGGTCTAAACCAACACGGAAGAATGGTGAGGTCGGGATGGAGAGTGGTTGAAGTAGACCAGCAGGGGGTGCAGCAGGACGTTTCCGACGTTGGCATTTATCGCAGGAGGTCACGTAACGTCGAACAGACCGGGCGAGACCACGCCAAAAGAAGCGGCGCCGGACACGGTCGTACGTGCGAGATACTCCAAGGTGACCAGCAGTTGGTTCGTCGTGAAGCTCATGCAGGACCGTTGAACGCAGATGTTTAGGCACAACGAGAAGCAGCTCAAGGCCATCGGACTGGACGTTACGACGGTAAAGTGTGCCATTCACGAGGACGAACATGCGCAGTGAGGCGTCGTTAGGTGCCGATTCCAGCCGGTCAATGAGCGATCGCAAAGAATCATCACGGCGTTGTTCGTCACCAATCTGGAGAAACTGATACATGGACATAACGCAGGGGCTATGTTCGATTTCCGATCCGTCGGGTTGGTCAACAGGGTAGCGGGACAAGCAGTCCGCGTCCAGATGGAGGCGGCCAGACTTGTAGGTAACTGAGTAAGAGTACTCCTGAAGGCGCAGCGCCCAACGACCAAGTCGTCCAGTAGGGTCCTTCAGTGAGGAAAGCCAACAGAGAGCGTGGTGATCTGTGACAACACGAAAAGGGCGGCCATACAAGTAAGGACGGAATTTCGAAACCGCCCAGACAAGGGCAAGACATTCCCGTTCCGTAATCGAGTAATTGCGTTCAGATTTCGAAAGGAGACGACTTGCGTACGCAATAACACGATCAATGCCGCGTTGGTTTTGGGCTAAAACTGCACCGATGCCGTGGCCACTAGCGTCTGTGCGTACTTCTGTGGGAGCAGCTGGGTCAAAATGGGCAAGAATAGGTGGAGTCGTTAGGGCGGCGATGAGCTCAGAGAAGGCGTTAGCTTGTAGAGGACCCCAACAAAACGGGACGTCTTGCTTGAGAAGGTCAGTGAGTGGACGTGCGAGCGCCGCAAAGTTTTTCACGAAACGGCGAAAGTAGGAGCACAGCCCCACGAAACTACGAACGTCATGGACAGATCGAGGAACGGGGAAATTCTTGACAGCGCGTACCTTCGCTGGGTCTGGTCGGACACCGGAAGCGTCAACGAGGTGGCCCAGCACAGTAATTTGACGAAGAGCGAAGTGGCACTTCGAGGAATTGAGCTGGAGGCCAGCTCGTCGGAAAATTGCTAGAATGGTCGAAAGCCGCTCAAGGTGTGTTGCGAAAGTGGGAGAGAAAATTATCACGTCGTCCAGGTAACATAAACACGTCGACCATTTAAATCCTTGAAGCAGTGTGTCCATCATTCTCTCAAAGGTGGCTGGTGCGTTGCAGAGACCGAAAGGCATGACCTTGAATTGGTAAAGGCCGTCAGGGGTCACGAAGGCGGTCTTCTCGCGATCCAGGTCGTCTACAGCGATTTGCCAGTAGCCAGATCGAAGGTCCAGGGATGAAAAGAAGGTGGCACCATGGAGGCAGTCGAGGGCGTCGTCGATACGTGGAAGAGGGTACACGTCCTTCTTGGTGATTTTGTTGAGGTGCCGATAATCAATGCAGAAACGCCAGGAGCCGTCTTTCTTCTTTACTAATACGACGGGGGAGGCCCAAGGACTAGATGATGGTTCGATGATGTCCTTCGCAAGCATTTTCGCCACTTCTTTTTGAATAACATCGCGCTCTGATGCGGACACACGGTAAGGTCGACGGTGAATGGGCAAGGAGTCGCCAGTGTTGATTCGGTGGGTGACAATCTTAGTCTGAGCCAGGGGTCGATCACGAATGTCAAAAATGTCGCTGTATGAGGCCAAAACCCGACAGAGAGCGTCGGCCTGGTCAGGAGAAAGGTCTGATGCAATCATTTTGCGAAAAATGCTGTCATCAGAAATTGGTGACCGGGAAACTTCAGCTTCTTCAGGCGCAGTTATGGCGACAACCTTGACGTCATGGTCTGTTATAGCGGTGAGGTGGGCAAGTGACATCTTGTGGGGCAACACTTGAGGGGTCAGACCAAAGTTTAGTAGCGGGAGGAACACACAGTTATCAGCTAATGTCGCGATGGTATGTGGCACAGTAACATTGCGCGTCAGGCGTACGTCAGTAATCGGAGTGACGATATAGTCGCCGTCAGGAACGGGTGGGGTCGATGACAAACACACGTACGTAACGGCTCGAGGCGGTAGGCGAACAAAAGCGGTGGGGCTTAAGCGGCTGACGGTCGTTTCGCAGGCATCTGATAGAAGAGGAAGATCGAGACAGAGTGTTTCAGAGGAACAATCAATTAAGGCCGAGTGTGCCGAAAGAAAGTCAAGGCCAAGGATAAGGTCATGGGGGCAGTGAGCAAGGACTGCAAAAAGTACGACAGTGTGACGACCGGCAATGCTAACACGGGCGGTGCACATTCCGATCACTTGAACAGCACCACCATCGGCAACACGTATTGTCTGTGTCGTAGACGGCGTCATAATCTTCTTCAGGCGGCGGCGTAAGGGGGCGCTCATAATAGACAAGTGTGCACCAGTGTCGATGAGGGCGGTCACAGGAACATTGTCGACTTTGACTTCTAGAAGGCTATGGTGAGTGGGGAGAGTCAGCAGAGGATTTGCAGGGGACGACGGCATTGCAGCTTCACCTCCATAAGCTGCACTATCTAGTTTTCCGGCGGCGAGCGTCCAGAGAAGGACGGCGAGGAAAAGCGGCGAGGCTGCGGAGAGCGGGACTGGCGGCGTTGTGGCGACGGGGAGCGGGAGAAGCGGCGAACAGGAGCAGTGGCGTCAGAGGGAAGAGGCTCGTGGGAGGACGACGAGTAGTAAGTAGGGGAACCAGCAGCTGGACGTCTAAAAGGAGTAGAGTGCATGGAGGTCTGGCGAGATGCGTAGGTCCAACGGCGACGGCAATAACGAGCAATGTGCCCGGCTTGATGACAGGAGAAGCAGATGGGCTGATCGTCAGGCGTTCTCCATTCCGCAGGGTTGCGGAAGGAGACAGGAGAGGTGTAGGATCGTCGAGCAGGTCCAGAGGAATAAGGCTGAGCGTCAGGACGAATCAGTGGGCACGCCGATGGAAGGCCGAGATTGGCAAACTCCTGTCTCACTACAGCTTGAATGAGGGACACTGATGGCGGCGTTGGGTCACTGGCGTGGGATGTAAACACGGGTGGTGGAATAGGTGCAGGACAGGCAGCTTCAATCTCGCGACGAACAATGCGGGTAATGTGGTCACAGGTTGGCGGCAGGCGAACGGCATCACACGATGAACTTGCAGCCGTATGGGCAGCCGGGTGAATCTCTGGGTTATACGGCGGCTCTTGGCATGTTCAAACCGCCGACACTCTTTGATGATTGTGTCGACGGTATCAACGTTGGTGTACACGAGCAGGTTAAACGCATCGTCAGCGATACCTTTGAGCACATGAGAAACCCTCTCGGACTCAGGCATGTGCTCGTCAACCTGGCGGCAAAGAGCGATAACGTCCTGGATGTAAAAGACGTATGACTCGGAGGATGTCTGTGCACGAGTTGCAAGTTCATTCCGCGCAGCATGCTGCCGGCCAGTGCTGTCCCTGAAAAGGTCGCGTATCTTCTCTTTGAAAGAGTCCCAGCTTGTAATGTCCGCCTCGTGCGTCTCGAACCACACCCGTGGTGGGCCATCGAGGTAAAAAAGCACGTTGGCGAGCATAAGGGTCGGGTCCCACCTGTAGCTGGCGCTGATCCGTTCGTAAAGGTTGAGCCATTTGTCGACAGTCAACCCCATCCTGGCCGGAAAAGACGCCCGGATCACGAGCAGGAGGCAGAACGATGTAGGTCCATGGGAGCCACGGGAGGGGCAGCGGGTGAAGACGTTGTGCCTGCACCGACTGACATAGTCGGAAGCGTGATGAAGCGGCGGTTGCGGAGCTCCGTGATGGAAACAGGGAACAACCCAGCACTTCCACCACAAAGATGTTACGTAAAACGACACAAGGCGGGACTATTTACACTGTATTTACACTAGACAGACACAGTAGCCAAGATGGTAGACAGCCACCAGCACCCGACAGAACCGTCTTCTTTGTCGTCTGCCCCTGGCAGAATGTGTCTCTCGTAGCAATATCTATGTTAAGTGGAATCGGAATAAAAGAGGCATTTGCTCAGGTTTTCATCAGTAAACTGTGGTAGTGATGCTCTAATTCAAGATAGACGCCTGCCTTCGTCCCGCCTAATAAATTCACATTTGAAAGAGTTTTTACATAGCTGATGTGCATTCTCATCTTAAGTTCTAGCCATGAACAGCCACTTTGCTCTAGTGCATTGCATATCGCAAGCTTGCGCCGTTTCATTTCTTAATTTATATCGCGGCCACATTGAATTCGCGCAACGATGATTGAACGGTTTTCTGAGTGTGAATGGAAGCAGCGATAAGCATGAAATACATTTTCTGGTGCAGTCACTATTTTCTTCTGATCGAGAGGTAGCACGTGGGCTAACACTTTAATTTTTTTATGCTTGGATGAGCGGATAGACTGGCCGAAACAAATTGTGCGCGCGAGGGTAACTTCAGTGGGCTTTGAGTGCTGCCCGATTGATCCATGTTCACGTCATCCACGCCCTGCACAAGGAACCTTCATGTTAGCGAAGCCTGGTACACTTATCACTTTAATGCGAAATAACGATTTTTTTTTCGCGCTTTCACTCCACTATGAACGAAAATTTAGCGGAGGCAGAGGAATGCCAAGCCGCCGGTGCCGCTAAGTTGGGACCGCTGGCCGCGGCGCCACCTATCTGCTCGCAGCAGAGCTACTCGGTGCGCCCGCGCGCGGCCGAACGTAATCTGGACGCTCGCTCGCGCGCAGTGTCAACACCTAAATATTCTTCCACCGTGACTCTCACGAGTGAAGCCGACGAGAGCGGACGTGTCGAGTCGAGGTGCCATTTCAGCGCAGCAGGAGCAGCGTGCCAAAGAGATAAGTTTTGTTATTTTATATTTCACTTTTTGGTTTTTTTAGGAGGGTTAGCTTAGCCAAGCAATCTTTATAAATTATTTTAAGGCTTTCTCACTTTCTTGGTCTTCTCGCTTAGATAAAAGTAGGTAAAAAATTTTTTTCCCACATCTACGCCTTGTTAGTACGAGATGATGGTTGGTACTAGGGGGAACCCACGCGTGCGTTGTTCTGAGTGCGAGCGTTCCTACGCGCTGGAAGAAACGCGGTTTAAGTCAGCACGCGAAGCGAATGGTGCAGATTTTATCTGTAGGATGTGTGTGCTAGGGTCGCGGCTAGACCGCCTAGTTGCTAGCAAGACAAAGATAAGTTAGCTAAGCGGGTTGGAAAGCTAGAAAAGGAACTTGAAATCGAGCAGAAGCGGAGGAAGGAGGCAGAAGAAAAGCTAGCTAACGCAGAAATCCAGCTGAGCGCCACCATTCTGCAAAGCAATGATGAACGCATCGAGGCGAGCACCGCGAACGGAGCTGGCTCCGATGCGAGTGCAGAGACAGCCGAACCCGCCACGCCGGGAAGCAGTGGCGGAAACGTCAGTGATAATCACGAAGGGGATACCACTGACGCGGTCGGGGAAGAAAACAAAGCCAAGGGCAAGGATAAGAAAGGAGGAGGGGCATTGTGACTTCGGGGGCAGCTTTCGGCGGTGAGGGGGATGGAAAGCGTCGAGTTGTCTTTTTTGGGGATTCCAACATGCGTAAACTAGAACCGGCGATAGCAGAGAGGGTAGGGGCAGTCGAACAAGTCCAGGTTAGCGCGCTTCCCGGAAAGCCGATTAGAGAGGTGATAGCGAAGGCCAAGGAACGCATGTGGTGATGATGATGATTTATTGGCATCCCCTTTGAAACGGGGTGGCGACAAATAGTCACCTAGCCTGCTTGATTTAATCAGGTATACTACACATGTTCTTTATCTCGCATTTTTGTATACATTTTTCAAAACTTTAGCTTGTACCGCTGCCTATGATTTTAAGAGATCAGGTCGTATCCATCTTTTCCCTGCTTTTTTTCCACCAGTACTCTAATCGTCTCTTGCTGATCTCTACGGCTGATCTGTTTATGTTTCCTTCCACTTTAAACCCAAGCGCTTCTGGGAGTTGCACGTTACCTACGGTTCTCGCTGGGTGGATCCCGTCGCATTCCATTAGGATGTGCTGAGTGGTCTCTGGATCTTTACTGCAGCATACACATGTCTCATCTAGTTCCGAATATTTGTTCCGATATGTTTTCGTCCTTAGGCAACCGGCTCGAGCCTCAAATAGCAAGGCACTGCCCTTTGTGTTATCGTACAGATTTTCCCTTCTAATTTCCTTCTTCTCATTCTTGTAAATCTCCATTGTCCTTTTCGTTTCCATTCTTTGCATCCAATTCACGGTCTCTATTTCTCTCACTTTCTTTCTGATGACCCCTGGTTGTCTATTTACAGTTTCGATTATCCTGTACTTGGTTGCCAACTTCCTTGACCTCTTCCTCCATTCTGTGTCCACGCTTTTCATGTAGAGATACTTGTGCACTTTAGCCGCCCATTTATTTTCATCCATGTTCCTGAGCCTTTCTTCAAACCTAATTTTGCTTTGTGCTTCTCTGACTTCAAAAGAGGCCCAACCCATGTCTCCATGCACTGCCTCATTTGTCGTATTACCGTGTGCTCCCAAAGCCAACCGGCCTACTGATCTTTGGTTAACTTCTAAACCCGCCAATATATCCGATTTTAAGCATATAATGGCATTTGCGAATGTTAGCGCTGGCACCATTACTCCTTTCCAGATTCCACGCACCACCTCATACTTATTGTGGCCCCACAGTGCTCTGTGTTTCATTAATGCTGCATTCCGCTTCCCCTTTATTTTCAGATTATCTTGGTGGTTGCTTGAGTAATTCTTTCCTTCGTTTATGTGTACGCCGAGGTACTTATATTGCTTCACTATGGGTATTACTTGCTGTTGAATTGACACCACGAAGTTACTCGTGTGTTCATTAAAGATCATAATCCCTGATTTCTCTGTGCTAAACTTAAGGCCTAGATTTGTCGCTGCGTTCCCACAAATATTCGCAAGTATCTGTAAATCTTTTTTATTGTCCGCTAGTAGCACAATGTCGTCTGCGTACATCAATCCAGGGACCTTCTGTTGCACCATTTGTCCATTACGCATGTAGGATAAATCAAAACCTAATTCGCTGTTTTCCAGTCGTCTTTCTATGCCCTTGACGTAAAGCGTGAACAACAATGGTGACAGAGGGCATCCTTGCTTCAATCCTTGGTGAATTCCCACTATTTCATTTCCTTTTCGGCCTTCCCATGCCACTTGTACTTGGTTGTCTCGATATATCTCCCTCAGCAGCTCCACGAAATCGTCATCTATGCCTTCGTATTGAAGAATATCCCACAACAATTCCCTGTCTACGTTGTCATAAGCTCCTTTAATATCTAGAAATGCTACCCATAAAGGTCTTTTCTGAGCTACTGAAATCTCTATGCACTGAGTTAGTACAAACATATTGTCTTCTAAGCGTCTGCCTGGCCTGAACCCATTCTGTAGTTCCCCCAATACACCGTTTTCCTCCACCCACTTCGACAGTTCTAATTTTATGGCTTGCATTGCCATTCTATATATCACCGACGTTACTGTAACTGGCCTGTACGAGCTCGTCTTATCCTTATCTCCTTTGCCTTTGTAGATGAGATTCATCTTGCTTTCACGCCATCCAACGGGAATATTCTTTGTTCTAATCACTTGCTCTATGGCATTAGTCAGCAGTGCCTTGCTTTTTGGACCGAGGTTTTTGATTAGCTGTATTAGAATTTCATCGGGTCCTGCTGCCGTGTTGTTGGGGACATTTTCTGCTGCCTTTTTCCAATAGAAGCTTTCTATGCTGAATTTTGATCTCTCAAGCCTCTCTGTTGTTGCTGGATCTGTTGTCTGAACTACACTTCTTCTCGTACCGAAGTTATGCCTGATAACGTCTGTGATGTACCGCAGCGCATCATCGCCTTCATAGATGTTACCGTCTTCATCCCTTATAGCCGTTTGCGAGTTTCTAGTTGGAGCTCCGAGTGCTTTTATATGGTTCCAGAATCTTTTTGGGGCGCCTTTGTCTCTTTTGTGAATGTTATGCACCCAACGTTCACTTGCGCATTTAATTTTCTCTTGCACGAGCTCACTCGCAACCCTTTTCTTTTCTCTGTATGTATTCCATCTAAGGAGCACCTCTTCTTGTAATCCCAACTTTTTGGCTTCTCGATGAACCCTAGATGCCTCTTTACGCTCTTCTATAGCCTGTTTAATTTCCTTGTGGAGGTGTCTCTCCTCCATTGTGTGGGACACAATGGAGGAGAGACACCTAGTGGTGATAATGGGCGGAGTGATTGACGTACTGAACGGACGAGGAGCAGGAATCACAAAGCAAATAGCCAAAGGGGTCACCGACCTGCGGAATGTTTCAAAAGAAGTACAAATCGCGGTGTGCACGGTGCCAGAGGTTGAAAGGCAGGGTTATAAAATTGAAAGGGCAGTTCTTGCAGTAAACAGGGAAATTTGGACTCTAGCTAAAGCAATGAATTTTACGGTCATTGACATCAACCGAGAAGTGCACCGAGCAGGCCGCGAAGGCGCTTTTGTGCGTGACGGGATACATTTTAGTGAAAGTGTAGCAACACCGGTCGGAAGTCGATTCGCGGCACGAGCTGTAGCTTTTTTAGGCGGGCCCCAGGCAATCAGGAAGCAGGATTGAGTATTGAACATAGCGAAACACCAGTAAAGGGCAGAATTAGGCGACCAGGAGTCAGGAAAAGACGCAGAAAGGATAAGAATAGAGAAGGTAAAATTTGCTACATTAACATGCAGGGTGGTCGTAAGCAGGAAAAATGGCTGGAAATTCAAACGCAACTGAATGATGAAGCGATTAGCGTGTACGCCTTGACCGAAACGCATCTACGAGATTTGGAGCAGCCGCCTGTTATTGACAACTTTGTATGGGAAGGGTGCAACAGAATGACCGGGTCAAGGAAAGGCGGAGGCGTAGGCGTACTAATTAGGCGAGGTCTGAAGTGGCGAAGGGTAAACGAGACATGTAAAGAGCATTTATGGATTAGTGGTACATGGCAAGGTAAAAAGACGTGGCTGGGAGGAGCTTACCTATGGACAGGTAGTGATAGCAGGGAAAAAAATAAGGAATTGGTCGATTGCATTAGAAGCGATATTAATGAGTTCAGTAACAGGGGCCAGGTGATATTAGTGGGAGATATGAACGCGCACATGGACGATTTAGACGGATATACTGATTACAACGGCTCTCTAGTGCTGGATTTGTGTGATGAACAGATATAAGAACAGGAAAATAAGTTCAGGAAAATAAGAACAGGAAAATAAGAACAGGAAAGATATATGAACAGGAAAATAAGTGTCATGGACAGGTAACGTGGCAATGCGGAAACAGGCAGTCATGTATCGACTACGCCTTAGTCTCAGAAATGGTCTACGAACAACTGGAACAAATGATAATAGACGAAAATGGAAAAAAAAATGGGTTGATCCCTCTTATATAGGAATCGGTATAGAACACGAAAGTGAAACGTGTCTTCACAGAAGTAGTGTAATGTTTATTGCACATTGATATATAATGTCTATTGGTGTTTTGTGGCTAAAGCGCCCTTAGGCGTTGATGCACCCACGCTGACGCCTGGTGGCACGTCTCCTCCATCACGACTACCAACGTCGATGACCATGAGCAACCGTCGTGCATATGGAAGCTGCACTACGCTGCACACGCTAGCACAACGCGAAAGACGAAGCACGTAACTGACACACTAATACAACGCGCAAGACAAAGCACGTAACTGAATCGTCACCGAGTCAAATCAGCGCGTACAGCGCGTCGTAATTGCAGCCTCCGCGATCAACTTCAGAAACATCTTCAGAGCTAATTGCGGAGGCCACGCTCCGCTGTGCTGAGTACGGTGAACGCCACCTAGGTGGCGTTGGTAGTGCTTCTTGATGCCAGCGTCCCTTCGAATGCTGGCATCGAGGCGTCGTAGTGCTGAGACCACCGAAGCGTTCACTGTCGGTGCGCGTTAGTGTCATAATAGACAGTTTTAGCAGAGCGTTGCTTACGCTCCGCTCCGCTAACATTTCACGCACACCGTTGGCTGCAGGAACTGCGTTGATTTGGCTTGTTTGACAAGCGCGTCTCCCAGAGACGCCAGCCACGCGCGCTCAGCGTGGCTGTAAAACGACAAATCAACCAGTAGACGCAGCCTAACGCACCGCTCAAATAGCTTCGTAGCGGACCGTGGGCAGCGTTCTTCGTTCCGCTGCCGATATAAGCGTTGTGCGCACGCGCATTAGCGTTCCCGCTTGCGTTCCGCTGAGCGGCTCTGCGCGAATCGTTAGGACACGACGGTCTGAGCGGAGCGGGCCGTGAACGCTCTGCTAAAACTGTCTAATGCAGTACTTCTCTTTTCTGCTCGTAGGCGGCGGCACCGCCCCGAGCAAGAGCGCGGGTACACGGAGGAGTGTTAGATATATAAGGCGCGTCTGTGTAGCTCTCTGCAAATGCGTTTGTGGCGCAATGGGTTAAACGCTAGGCGATCTATCGTCGCGGACCGAGAGGTCGTGGGTTCGATTTCCAAATTTTGCATGTTTGTGGAACTTTTTCTTCTGGTTTCTTTCTTTGTTTTATGTTCTATGACGTATTTCCGTGACGGAAATACGTCAGTGAAGTCTCGGTGGACCCCGGCATAAAACACTTTCGTGTTAAAATAGCCTGGGAAGCGATCATAGACGTTTAGCATTAAAGTTTGGGAGAGATACCAGCGCAGAACATGAACCAATAGCCTCAGAGTTTTTAAAAATGAATGACGAGCAAATAACAGAGATCGCAAACAACATAGAGAAGAAAATTGAGGCTTTTCCTACAGCAGTCTGGGAATATAAGGAACTGGTGGAGGTTATGCAGCATGAAATAAGGCGGACACGGCAATACAATTGTTGGATTGGAAAGAGGAAACCACGTAAGTGGTGGAACAAGGAAATTAAACAAGCTATAGAAGAGCGTAAAGAGGCATCTAGGGCTCATCGAGAAGCCAAAAGTTGGGATTACAAGAAGAAGAGGTGCTCCTTAGATGGAATACATACAGAGAAAAGAAAAGGGTTGCGAGTGAGCTCGTGCAAGAGAAAATTAAATGCGCAAGTGAACGTTGGGTGCATAACATTCACAAAAGAGACAAAGGCGCCCCAAAAAGATTCGGGAACCATATAAAAGCACTCGGAGCTCCAACTAGAAACTCGCAAACGGCTATAAGGGATGAAGACGGTAACATCTATGAAGGCGATGATGCGCTGCGGTACATCACAGACGTTATCAGGCATAACTTCGGTACGAGAAAAAGTGTAGTTCAGACAACAGATCCAGCAACAACAGAGAGGCTTGAGAGATCAAAATTCAGCATAGAAAGCTTTTATTGGAAAAAGGCAGCAGAAAATGTCCCTAACAACATGGCAGCAGGACCCGATGAAATCCCAATACAGCTAATCAAAAACCTCGGTCCAAAAAGCAAGGCATTGCTGAGTAATGCCATAGAGCAAGTGATTAGAACAAAGAATATTCCCGTTGGATGGCGTGAAAGCAAGATGAATCTCATCTACAAAGGCAAAGGAGATAAGGATAAGACGAGCTCGTACAGGCCAGTTACAGTAACGTCGGTGATATATAGAATGGCAATGCAAGCCATAAAATTAGAACTGTCGAAGTGGGTGGAGGAAAACGGTGTATTGGGGGAACTACAGAATGGGTTCAGGCCAGGCAGACGCTTAGAAGACAATATGTTTGTACTAACTCAGTGCATAGAGATTTCAGTAGCTCAGAAAAGACCTTTATGGGTAGCATTTCTAGATATTAAAGGAGCTTATGACAACGTAGACAGGGAATTGTTGTGGGATATTCTTCAATACGAAGGCATAGATGACGATTTCGTGGAGCTGCTGAGGGAGATATATCGAGACAACCAAGTACAAGTGGCATGGGAAGGTCGAAAAGGAAATGAAATGGTGGGAATTCACCAAGGATTGAAGCAAGGATGCCCTCTGTCACCATTGTTGTTCACGCTTTACGTCAAGGGCATAGAAAGACGACTGGAAAACAGCGAATTAGGTTTTGATTTATCCTACATGCGTAATGGACAAATGGTGCAACAAAAGGTCCCTGGATTGATGTACGCAGACGACATTGTGCTACTAGCGGACAATAAAAAAAGATTTACAGATACTTGCGAATATCTGTGGGAACGCAGCGACAAATCTAGGCCTTAAGTTTAGCACAGAGAAATCAGGGATTATGATCTTTAATGAACACACGAGTAACTTCGTGGTGTCAATTCAACAGCAAGTAATACCCATAGTGAAGCAATATAAGTACCTCGGCGTACACATAAACGAAGGAAAGAATTACTCAAGCAACCACCAAGATAATCTGAAAATAAAGGGGAAGCGGAATGCAGCATTAATGAAACACAGAGCACTGTGGGGCCACAATAAGTATGAGGTGGTGCGTGGAATCTGGAAAGGAGTTATGGTGCCAGCGCTAACATTCGCAAATGCCATTATATCCTTAAAATCGGATATATTGGCGGGTTTAGAAGTTAACCAAAGATCAGTAGGCCGGTTGGCTTTGGGAGCACACGGTAATACGACAAATGAGGCAGTGCATGGAGACATGGGTTGGGCCTCTTTTGAAGTCAGAGAAGCACAAAGCAAAATTAGTTTTGAAGAAAGGCTCAGGAACATGGATGAAAATAAATGGGCGGCTAAAGTGCACAAGTATCTCTACATGAAAAGCGTGGACACAGAATGGAGGAAGAGGTCAAGGAAGTTGGCAACCAAGTACAGGACAATCGAAACTGTAAATAGACAACCAGGGGTCATCAGAAAGAAAGTGAGAGAAATAGAGACCGTGAATTGGATGCAAAGAATGGAAACGAAAAGGACAATGGAGATTTACAAGAATGAGAAGAAAGAAATTAGAAGGGAAAATCGGTACGATAACACAAAGGGCAGTGCCTTGCTATTTGAGGCTCGAGCCGGTTGCCTAAGGACGAAAACATATCGGAACAAATATTCGGAACTAGATGAGACATGTGTATGCTGCAGTAAAGATCCAGAGACCACTCAGCACATCCTAATGGAATGCGACGGGATCCACCCAGCGAGAACGGTAGGTAACGTGCAACTCCCAGAAGCGCTTGGGTTTAAAGTGGAAGGAAACATAAACAGATCAGCCGTAGAAATCAGCAAGAGACGATTAGAGTACTGGTGGAAAAAAAGCAGGGAAAAGATGGATACGACCTGATCTCTTAAAATCATAGGCAGCGGTACAAGCTAAATTTTTGAAAAAGAAAGATAATGAGAGGTATACAAAAATGCTAGATAAAGAACATGTGTAGTATACCTGATTAAATCAAGCAGGCTAGGTGACTATTTGTCGCCAGCCCGTTTCAAAGGGGATGCCAATAAATCATCATCATCATCATCATCACCAGCCGTAGGTAACGTGCAACTCCCAGAAGCGCTTGGGTTTAAAGTGGAAGGAAACATAAACAGATCAGCCGTAGAGACCAGCAAGAGACGATTAGAGTACTGGTGGAAAAAAAGCAGGGAAAAGATGGATACGACCTGATCTCTTAAAATCATAGGCAGCGGTACAAGGTAAATTTTTGAAAAAATGGGTTGATCCCTCTTATATAGGAATCGGTATAGAACACGAAAGTGAAACGTGTCTTCACAGAAGTAGTGTAATGTTTATTGCACATTGATATATAATGTCTATTGGTGTTTTGTGGCTAAAGCGCCCTTAGGCGTTGATGCACCCACGCTGACGCCTGGTGGCACGTCTCCTCCATCACGACTACCAACGTCGATGACCATGAGCAACCGTCGTGCATATGGAAGCTGCACTACGCTGCACACGCTAGCACAACGCGAAAGACGAAGCACGTAACTGACACACTAATACAACGCGCAAGACAAAGCACGTAACTGAATCGTCACCGAGTCAAATCAGCGCGTACAGCGCGTCGTAATTGCAGCCTCCGCGATCAACTTCAGAAACATCTTCAGAGCTAATTGCGGAGGCCACGCTCCGCTGTGCTGAGTACGGTGAACGCCACCTAGGTGGCGTTGGTAGTGCTTCTTGATGCCAGCGTCCCTTCGAATGCTGGCATCGAGGCGTCGTAGTGCTGAGACCACCGAAGCGTTCACTGTCGGTGCGCGTTAGTGTCATAATAGACAGTTTTAGCAGAGCGTTGCTTACGCTCCGCTCCGCTAACATTTCACGCACACCGTTGGCTGCAGGAACTGCGTTGATTTGGCTTGTTTGACAAGCGCGTCTCCCAGAGACGCCAGCCACGCGCGCTCAGCGTGGCTGTAAAACGACAAATCAACCAGTAGACGCAGCCTAACGCACCGCTCAAATAGCTTCGTAGCGGACCGTGGGCAGCGTTCTTCGTTCCGCTGCCGATATAAGCGTTGTGCGCACGCGCATTAGCGTTCCCGCTTGCGTTCCGCTGAGCGGCTCTGCGCGAATCGTTAGGACACGACGGTCTGAGCGGAGCGGGCCGTGAACGCTCTGCTAAAACTGTCTAATGCAGTACTTCTCTTTTCTGCTCGTAGGCGGCGGCACCGCCCCGAGCAAGAGCGCGGGTACACGGAGGAGTGTTAGATATATAAGGCGCGTCTGTGTAGCTCTCTGCAAATGCGTTTGTGGCGCAATGGGTTAAACGCTAGGCGATCTATCGTCGCGGACCGAGAGGTCGTGGGTTCGATTTCCAAATTTTGCATGTTTGTGGAACTTTTTCTTCTGGTTTCTTTCTTTGTATTATGTTCTATGACGTATTTCCGTGACGGAAATACGTCAGTGAAGTCTCGGTGGACCCCGGCATAAAACACTTTCGTGTTAAAATAAAAATAATGAGAGGTATACAAAAATGATGGATAAAGAACATGTATAATATACCTGATTAAATCAAGCAGGCTAGGTGACTATTTGTCGCCGCCCCGTTTCAAAGGGGATGCCAATAAATCATCATCATCATCACCAGCTTAGCGGCGCCGGCGGCTTGAGATTGCTCTGCGTCCCCTAAATTTTCGTTCATAGTGGAGTGAGTAAAACTCAAAGCGCGAAGGAAATGCGTTATTTTAGATTAAAGGAGAAGTATACCAGGCTTAATGCTTCGCTAACATGTAGGTTCCTTGCGCAAGGCGTGAATGACGTGAACACGGATCGATCGAGCAGCACTCAAAGCCCATTCAAGTTACGCTCGTGCCCACCATTTGTTTCGTCCGGTCGAGCCATTCATCCAAGCATAAAAGAAAATATAAGTGTTAGCCACGTGCTACCCCTCTATCAGAAGAAAATAGTGGCTGCACCGAAAAATGTTGTTTTTCATGCTTATCGCTGCTTCCATTTACACTCAGAAAACCGTTCAAGCATCGTTGCGCGAATTCAGTGTGGCCGCGATATAAATTAAGAAATGAAACGGCGCAAGCTTGCGATATGCAACGCACTAGAGCAAAGTGGCTGTTCATGGCTAGAACTAAAGATTAAAATGCACATTAGCTATGTAAAAACTCTTTCAAATGGGAATTTATTAGGCGGGACGAAGGCAGGCGTCTTATTAGGGATTACAGCATCACTAATACAGTTTACTGAAGAAAACCTGAGCAAATGCCTTTTTTATTCCAATTCCACTTAACAAAGACCGTGTATGTTATTCAGTTGGCTTTCGTCCATTGAGGACTGAGTGGCTGTTTCAAGATCTAAAAAAAGAGTTGACTTTCTTTTTCCTTAAATTGCATATGAGAATGTGCCAATGTAAGCGTGTTTGACAATGCATGCTACAGCCTGTCCACAAAAACACTTACGCCCACCACACAATAATCCCATAGACATTTTATTTATTTTTTGCAAAGACACAATATCAAAAAAATTGTGCGTGAAATAGTTCGATAATTTTAATAGGGGATGATTATCCCAGAAGCTTACGCTGTCATACACTCCCACAATGAAAAAAATGTTTAATAAATACATGAAAGCAAGTAATATACACCACACGGGCATTGTAAAAAAAATCAGTAGCCACGATGGAACAAATGGGAAAATCAGGCGCACATCTGCACATAAAACAGCAGTATTATACAAGGTGCACAAAGATATTAAAATATGAAAATGTCACGTAGCTGGGCAGAACCATAGTAATGTTGTTGTCGTCCCTTGGAGATACTCAGATTATTTTGTAGCGTTAGCTACACTGGCCTAGCCAAGCCCGTTTCGCGCGGCACATCAAGAGCCGTGCTGCGCATGCGCAAGGATCAGTGATGTCACACGGCTTGCGCACCGGTGCCACCGGAGCCGGCACCTCTCGCGCACTCTGCCGCCGCCGCGCGCGACTCACCGCCGCCGGTCTGCGTATTCCAGAGGAGTGACGTCGTAGCCGTGGTAGACGCACTGGCGCCGGCGCGCGCTCGCTGTGCAGTCGCCGTCTAACACTGCGCTGGAGCCGCTGCGCTTCTGACTGGCGTTTGCCAGTGTGGTATAGCCATGGAGAAGGAGACCGCAAATGCTGCTCAACAGCGCAGAAGAACGGAGAAGCTTGACTCATCGGATCCCGAAGTAGTTGCCTGGCAATTAGCGGTTGAGCGTAGGAGACAACCAGGAAAGCTAAGAATAATCAGCTGAACCTTTGCTAACGCTACGCATATCCTGGCATAGCCGAGCTAAGCCACTGCAACTTCTTTTTTACATTCCGCCTAATTACATAATTAGCCTTAATTAATAGTTCAACTTCATACATATTATAATTAGATTACAAATGTCAATGAGAAAATTGTAGAGCAACATGAAAGACTCCCGATACAGCTTTCTATTTCGCTACGTAGAAGTGTTCTTCCGAGCGTGAAAGAAGCCCCCGAATAAACGCAAAGTGCTTCGAGTGGCCAGTCGCGCGTGCGTGTATTCGCGGGTTTCCTTCACGCTCGGAAAGCACTTTTATGTATCACGCATTGAGCAACAGAAATCTGTGTCGGGAGTTTTCCATGTTGCTGTACAATTCTCTCGTTCACACTTTTTACCCAATTATAGAACTAGAAAAGTTGATTAATCAATTTTGAAAATATTTATGTAATTCGGCGGAATGCAAAAAAAATTGTCTGAGTATCTCCAAGCGACGGCAGACAACATTACCTTTGTTCTGTCCAGTTACTTGACATTTGCATATTTTTCAATCTTGGTGCATGATAGTTAAGCCACCCAGTACATATCTTGTACATGCAGCAAAATTTGCACGAACTGCTGTGGCACACAGGAGGTTCTCTCTTCCGCAGCGGCTTTCGAGGTTTATTTGACCGTGTGAGGTTCTTTGGACAGTTCGGAAATAAGGTGGGAACCCTTTTCTCGAGCTCCGCGTAATATGCCGGCGATATCGTATCCTCTGAAAAATGGTTGGCGCAGACATGGTCGGCAGGCATTAGAGTTCGGTCTGCCCTCAGATTTGCACGGCGCCACTGCTCTAGACGACCGCTGTCGGACGGCGCTTTGAAGGCACACGATCCGCACAAGTCCGGTATCCAGAATTGCAGTTCGGAATGAAACACTTTCTACCCATTTCAAACACTCCTCAGAAGGCCACTGCCACTTTTGTCGAGTGCAAGTGGCGACAAAACCCAAGCACAAGCTCATGAAACGCACGCGAACGAAAAGCGTGCCTTCAAAACAGCGCGGCCGCACATGCAAGCAGGAAGACGAAGCAGCGGCAGCACGCGCCTTGCCGCGGAGCCTGGGACCGCATTCCGCAGCGCCCTCTACGACGGCGCCGACCAAGCTGTAACCGAGGCGAACATAATCTGGACGCCAAGCAGGAAGACGAAGCAGAGGCAGCACGCGCCTTGCCGCCGAGCCTGGGACCGCATTCCGCAGCGCCCTCTACGACGGCGCCGACCGAGCTGTAACCGAGGCGAACATAATCTGGACGCGAGCGGCAGGCGCTTTCGCGCGCGTTGTGGTGAGAGTGTCAGCACCTCTCTTGCTTATTCTTACACCGTGCATCTGAGTTATACCTTCGGCAAAGGTGTTAAAAGTCGCCCCATAACTATTGACATTGCGTTGTCAATGGCTGCGGCTACTGCGGCCGAAACTGTGGCTTCTAGAGATGTAAACGGATGGGACGCAGCGGCTGCGTAACCGACTTCATGCACTTTAAATTGCTGCTATTACTTCCGCACGGGAACAATGACGTTTCTCCGCAATCTCAAGCACCTGCATCTCATGGCCTCGCACGGGGCAGTTACTATCTGTAGCACTATATATATGAGATCCATCGCACAAGCAACACCTTGGTGCATCGACGTCGCAGGCAGATGTGGAGTGAGAGCCGCCACAATTACAGCATCTCACTGAAGATCTGCACGTAATGGCACTGTGCCCAAATGTCCAGCAGTTTCGGCACTGTAATGGTTTAGGTTACAAGGTCTCCACGCGGAACAAATATGGCCAATGCTTCACTTCAGACAAGCGCGTTAAAACCGGCGAACGAGACGATAACGCTATCAGTTGGAACTCGGTTATCACCCACCGACCTATTCCATCTGTAAACAGAAACAACACCAGCTGGAGAGCATCTTTAAGAAGGCCTCAGGAGTGATATGGGTGGGTATACCCCCACGAACAATGCCCTTCACGCATGCGAGATGATGCATGAAAGCACGAACCGCGATGCTAGCGAATCATGTGCAGTTAAACAAATCATTGAGGCGCTGCACATTAGATGACTTACACACAATGCCAGTCTTGCCAAAACACACACATCACCTCCGAGATGTCAATGAAGTGTTCGGTTATTCCGCGCAGTTCCTCCTACAGACTTTCTGATTCGGTCAACCGAATGGATCCACCATCTGCGGGAACGAGCCCCACGGGCAAGGTATTGACTCTGTTCCGAAGAAAACACTCCAGGGGCACCGACTCAGTGGGACGGCAGCCGACCGGGGCGCGCCCTGGCCGGGACCGGAGACCGGCATTCACGGTCCCTGAAAAAAAAAAAAAAACCCTATAGAGAAACAAAGTACTACAAGCAGTTAAAATGTAGCCTATCCCCTTTCGAATACGAGACAAGAGGATCACTTGGAAGCGCAGTCAGCTTCCGGCCAGATCGAACGCCTGACTTCTGAGGTAGACTTGCGTGCCAACTCGCATTTTCTTTCCCCCTTTTTACAGCGGAGCTGTTATAACTAGAGGCCGGATCTTTAGTCATTAAAAAAAGCGCGTTTTAGGCGCGAAAAATAGTCAGGCAAAGCATCGTTTTAGGCCTCCAACCTCGTAAATATAGGCACAATAAACGTTTACATAAATGCAAATAATTTCAAACGAAGACTGCGCGGCCTATATCTTCGACAGGAAAACAAGAAATGTTATTGTTTATGACGGCACAAAGGCGCCAACAGCTGAACATAGCCGTGCAATTGTCCCATAAAACTGCTTGACTAATGACGATCATTGGGCGTAATTCAACAAGCACACTGCTCATATTCATGTTCAATGGCCACTGTACTCGAGTGTTGCATAAAGTGAAACAAGCATGAAAAAGAATACTTGAAAGCTTAGAATACTGATTAAAAAAGCGCTACTTTATGTCTGCCTGACGCAGTTAAATTAAGACACAACAAAAACAGACAAATAATAAATGCAAGAGAGACTACAATTTATTAAGAAATTAACATGTTCTTACATGAGGACTGTTAAGTACAACTCTGGCAATTTTCTCATATACAATGACATTATCGGAACTGTACAGGCAAAACGCCCCAACACTGCCATATACACTTCCGCCCATTTGAAGTGCACGTGTTTGAAGAAATCTGTTTGGAGAGCACGTGGGACGTAGTCTAAGAATCACTGTAAAGATTGTGGAAACAATTGCAAACTACCACCATCTCCAGATTTTTGGATTCAAAATTGTTCCGCTTGTCACTGAGAATGATCTTGTACGCTGAGAAGGAACGCTCGACGGCAGTGAACACATTAAAAAGTAAATCACAAACAAAACAAAAGCCGCGTGCACATTACATTTTTTTCTTTCTTCTTTACTCTCCTTTCCCCTGACGGCTCTCCGCGGTTTCGCATTTGCCAACAGCGGCGCGTCCCATTTCACAGCTGCTAGGGGTTGTTTTCCGAAAGTTGCTTGAACCTGATGACTAGGATGAACCCCATAGAGTTCCGAACAGTCAATGTTGCCCGGTAACATGAATAATGGTGTCTAACTGCACTCGAAAGCGAAACTAGAGGCTAAATAGTGTTCATATAGGCGCCGATATTGAAAATAGGCATTTATAGGCATTTATAGGCATTTAGGCACAAACGCCAAAATAGGCATTTATAGGCTCTATAAAACACTATAAAAGCCCTTCTTAACCTCTAAATCATGCTCATATATCAAAATGGGGCGATAGGAGCGCAAGGAACAAAAAAGGCATTTGCCTAAAATCCGGTCTCTAGTTATAACCTCGCTGTAATGATCATTCAGTCGTCCGCAGCTTCGCCCAGCTGGAGGAGAGAAAGCTGTGAGAGAGTGAAAGCAAAGTATAAAAATTGCCGCGTATCTGCGTACTTCGCTGCAAATGTCGTCGAAAGACGATAGTCTTCTGCCGGCCGTACTACATGAGTGCTGGTCTGATCCGCGGCCACCCGTGATGCTGTTCTCGTACCATTTCCGTCCTGGCATGATAAATGCAATGGAGGTTTGTTTGAACAGATTTCATTTTACCGCATTATTTCATCAAGCGGCCATTTATGTTTTGCCCTGCCTCAGACAGCGCTTCCTTTGTGTTGAATCGGCCGCATCTGGCTGGCATTGATAAAATTGAGGAGGCGCTGCGTGAGACATGGACGCCATCTGGCAATACATCGGGAAACATGAGCTTGTGCAGAGGGTTTCCTTCCTCCATGGCAGAGGGCGCTCGTCGGCGCGCAGTCGGGGAACGTCGTTCGTCGGCGCGCATAGCATGGCATTTTAGGGGCGAAGCTCCTTATAGCGGCACCCGTTCGTCCCCGTCGTAGTAGGTAGCCACGTCTAGTTTTATGAATTGCTCAATAGATGGCGTTGTGTGTCCGTATATGTATGTATACCCATATATACATATATATGTATACGTATAGTATAACCGGAAGCCGACTTCCGCTTCCGGTTCCACTTCCGGTTCCGCTTCCGGCTTCCGGACAACGCTTCCGGCGTTTTATGAATAAAATGGCCGCGTATCTGCGTGCTTCGCCGCAAATGTTGTCGAAAGACGATAGTCTTCTGCCGGCCGTACTACATGAGTGCAGGTCTGATCCGCGGCCGCCCGTGATGCAGTTCTCGTACCATTTCCGTCCTGGCATGATAAATGCAATGGAGGTTTGGTTGAACAGATTTCATTTTACCGCATTATCACTGCTGGCATGCCATGTGTTCGTATCTCCACGATATGTCAGCAATGTTTCGGTCGCGTGTGGTCTACTGTATAGCATGATAGTTTGCAAAGAACCATTTGTGAGACATGAATGTATTTTATTGCGTGGAAGGGTAAATGGCTGTGCGCATGTACTACTGGTGCGCCGAAGTAGACGCCTTCCCGTCTCCGGTGACGCCAGGGTGTGAGGCACGATCACGTTCCACAGTGGCACTGGTACCACTGGCACACTGAGTGTCACCATGACATCCCTCGTCGTCCGATGCATTGGCAACCAAGCAGAGCAGAGGTCTGTGTACGCTGGAGTAGGAGGCGTACTTCAGTACTTCCACGTTCTTTAGCCCGCGTTGGAAGACGTGGTCGAGAGCCGTTCCAAACCGGGTTGTAGGCACTCCGCTTTCGCTTGGCAATCTCCTTGCGCTAGCCGCTCGGCTCGTTGCTCGGACGTTTCCTGGGCACGCTTGAGACGACGAGCGTCGGCACGCCGGCGCTTCTCCGCTGAAATTTGGTCGTCGGTCTTTTCCCTGCGTTGTCTGGGCATGTCTTGTAGAGTGGGTTGTATTTCATCAAGCGGCCATTTATGTTTTGCCCTGCCTCAGACAGCGCTTCCTTTATGTTGAATCGGCCGCATCTGGCTGGCATTGATAAAATTGAGGAGGCGCTGCGTGAGACATGGACGCCATCTGGCAATACATCGGGAAACACGAGCTTGTGCAGAGGGTTACCTCCCTTCGTGGCAGACGTCGTTCGTCGGCGCGCATTGCATGGCATTTTCAGCGCAGCTTAAGAAACTACGGTCTTTAGAGTTACGTATCTATGTATTTTCTATTAAAGGAACACACCTCCTAATACTTACCTAGGGATTTTGCACCTCAGATATGCGTAATATTTACTTTTTGATCGATAACGTTCACAAGTATGAACAGCGGTACCAGTTTAAGTAGTGTGGGCGGTAAGCAAGTGGTCCAACTTTGGCCGGGTGGCTGAATCGGTTGACAGACAGACAAACAGACAGACAGACAGACAGACAGACAGACCAAATTTTCAGCGTTTAAGTTCCCCAAGAAAGACTAGCGTCTTTAAAATCCGAAAGTTGAGTCCGTAGCGCGGAATCGAACCAGGGACCCCTCGCTTCCGAACGCGCGGCGCTAACCACTACGCCACGAAGCGCTTTTTTTTTCTTTATTGCCTGGCTTTGACACACAACATTTCACAAAAGGAACAGTACAATATACAATTACAATATACAGTTCATAATAAAAACGTACATCATAACTACGCCACGAAGCGCACATAGACACACGCACCACGATGGCAATAAATACCCAACATTAACGAAAGGCCGCGTTTCTAGCGCGTTTTTAACGCGTTTGTGCTAGCGCGTTACGGCACGTGTAAGAAGCTGGTGTAAGACGCTGTGGCCTCTCCGCCTTACCTTCAACGCGTTTCGAACGCGCTGCCCAAGGCGGTGGCAAGTCAAGTTCAAGTCGAGGAGCGTTTATGAATACGGGGGTATACTCTCTCAGCAGTCATGTGATGGCGTCGGCAAACGCGGTGCACGTTCCGGCATG
This sequence comes from Dermacentor silvarum, assembly GCF_013339745.2. Classification (NCBI taxonomy): domain Eukaryota; kingdom Metazoa; phylum Arthropoda; class Arachnida; order Ixodida; family Ixodidae; genus Dermacentor; species Dermacentor silvarum. The sequence continues at coordinate 31,492,289 of NC_051159.1, read as the reverse complement.
TGTAAATGGCTGCGTAAGACGCTGTGGCCGCTCCCCCTTACTAGAGAGTACTGCACGTTTCTAACGCGTTTGTGCTAGCGTCCCCTTAAGCGGGAGATCCGATGATTCCCTCCGGAGCTTCGCCCACTCATCATCATTCACCCCGTGGATATGCTGTGATTTTTTCAGAGCAGCTTAAGGAACGAGGGTCTTTAGAGTTACGTATCTATGTATTTTCTATTAAAGGAACACACCTCCTAATACTTACCTAGTGATGTTGCGCCTCAGATATGCGTAATATTTACTTTGTGATCGATAACGTTCACAAGTATGAACAGCCGTACCAGTTTAAGTAGTGTGGGCGGTAAGCAAGTGGTCCAACTTTGGACGGGTGGCTGAATCGGGTGACAGACAGACAAACAGACAGACAGAAAGACAGACAGACAGACAAACAGACAGACCAAATTTTCAGCGTTTAAGTTCCCCAAGAAAGACTATCGTCTTTAAAAATAGCATCGCGCAGCATAGCGGATGCAAGGTGAGTGAGGCAGGTGGTGGTGCGACGCGTAGAGGTGCTGCCGACGCCGACCGCTTTTCTCCTCGTTGGCGCGGAACGCGCCCGGTGTGTTACTGCAGCCGATGCCTCTGGCGGTAGCTCAGCAGGTTTCCACCAGAGAACTGAACACTTGTCGCTTCCGAAAGACTGAAGCGAGAGCTAGAGAAGCTGAAACCAAGCGTCGCGGAAGAGAACATCTCGAGTTTAGATTGAGGGAAGCCCAGAGTTCGCGTAGGCGAAGAAATGAAGATCCGAAGGCTCGTGAACGTGGCCGGTTGAATTCATCGCGATACTACAGAGACGAAGTGTGTGGTTTGCCACTACTTTACTAGGCTTTCCCCAGCTCTGCTGGGCTCTGGTGTTTGCAAAAGTAGAGCCACGCATAATTTTTCTTTGCGTTAGAAGAGTATGAAAATCCATTTTTTCTTCGGTCTTGTTCGTCCCGCCCTTTACGATGCACTCAGCCCTCTTTCGGAAATCGTGTCCTCACAAATTGCCGTCGGATTCTTTTTATGCGATGCCCTTTAGATATCCTGCTCTACAGGTCAAAAACGCAATGCCGAGGCACAACGTTTGTGAAGGTGTTTATTGACATGATTCAGAGGTCGAACTCGGTGCGGTAGTCATGCAGAACCCTGCGAGCAGTCAGGGCCAGCCCGTGCGTAAAGGCGCTGATGACGTACTTGACTGACCGGCACTTCTTCTTCGTTACATTTGTCCCCCGGAGAAAAAGACGCCATCCTGGCAATCTAAGCATACTGTACCATAGAGGGATCGTAGAAGAGCTTGAGCCGATCTACGTGCACAGTTTCGCGACCGCGACGGCGCTGATCAGAAGAAGGCGACACAGGCTCTACGACATAACTCATGGGAGACGTTTGTGCAATTACACGGTAAGGTCCATGGTATCTTGGGAGCAGCTTAAAAGAAAGGCCGGGAGCTAAAGGTGGAACCCACGGCCAAACCGATGAATCGGAAGGGAAGCTTGGGGTAATAGAGCCACCACGACGAAGCTTCTGTTGTGTTTGATCTGCGGTGGTAAGACAACAGGCGAGTTGTCTGCATTCTTCAGCATGCTGTGCAGCTTGAGATACAGGAACACATTCCGATGAATCAGGCTGGTAGGGTAGAATGCTATCGATGGCGCAAGAAGGTTCACTGCCGTACAGTAATAAAAACGGTGAAAAACCAGTGGTAGCTTGAGTGGCAGTATTATAGGCGAACGTGACGAACGGAAGCACAGCATCCCGGTTGGAATGGTCGGACGCGACGTACATGGCGAGCCTGTCGCCAAGAGTACGGTTGAAACGCTCCGTCAACCCGTTCGTCTGCAGATGGTATGCGCTAGTGGTCCTGTGGATGATGTGACACTCCTTCAGAAGCGACGTCACGACTTCAGATAGAAAAGCGCGGCCTCGATCACTAAAAAGTTCCCGAGGGGCTCCGTGACGATGAACAAAATGCCGCAGTATGAAGGATGCAACATCTTGGGCAGTTCCAGATGGAAGTATGCAGAAACTTTCCTCTTTAAACCTTGACCAGAATGTACTTACCTGGCTTGAATACTTCCTAATCAATCGCCGACAGTATGTTTCGGTCAACGGTCATGATTCACCAGTAATTAACCTAGCATCAGGAGTTCCACAGGGCTCTGTTTTTCGAATATACATTAACGACTTGCCCGATTGTGTGTCATCTTCAGTTCACCTATGCGCCGATGACTGTGTACTGTGTTGTGAGATTCATTATGATAAGGAGCAGGAAATTCTACAGACTGATCTAAATAACATCGCCGCTTGGTGTAAAAACTGGCTCATGGAACTAAACCTCAACAAATGCAAGCTGATGACTATTACAAGACGCGACCTGTGTGTGCCAGCACATATGCTTAACCACGTCCAGCTAGAACATATTTCATCCTACCGTTATTTAGGTGTAACTGTATGATATAGCTTATCCAGGAAATAACACATCGACTCCATAATCAATAACGCAAATCGTATGTTAGGCTACTTGCGGCAAAAATTTTGCAAATCCCCTTCATCAATGAAACTACGATGGTATAGACCACTAGTTCGATCTAAGTTGGAATACGCTGCTGCTATTTGGGACCCTTACAGTACTACTCTTATTAATTCTCTTAAAATGGTTCAGAATACTTCCACTCGTTTCATTCACTCAAACTGCGATCGTACTTCTAGCATAACTTTTATGAAAAGCAACTTGTGTCTACCATCTTTATAACTGCGCAGCAAGGCTTTTCGCTTATGCCTATTTCATAAAGTATTTCATCATCATATCCTTAGCAGTGAGCTCATTCAAGCACCTACTTATCTGTCATCTCGAGTTGATTGCCGTCATAAAGTAAAAGGCACTTTTTGCCATACAAACAGGTTTTTATATTAACTTTGTTCACATACAACGAACGACTGGAACCACCTTCCTGATGCTATCGTGTCAATCGAAGACAGCGCACTTTCCTGCCGAACCTTGTTTGCTTTTTTTTTTTTCAACTGTGACCATGCACGTGGCCACATGCGCTGTATTTGCGCAAGCGCTGTCGCGCCGTATTTTTTTGTCAAGTTCAGATGTCGCTAGGTTTATATGATTTGAATGTCACAGTATTATTGTTATTCGATTTCTTAATGATTCCGTCCATTGCACATGTCGCTTGCATTATATAAACTTGTAGTAATCGTTAATATTGTTTTTCGCATATACCCCACTCCCCTGTATAATGCCTTGGCGTTTGAGGGAATGTGAAATAAATAAATAAATAAATAAATAAATAAATAAATAAATAAATAAATAAATAAATAAATAAATAAATAAATAAATAAATAAATAAATAAAGAATTGCTGCTTGCCATAGGTCAGCCACATTCGCTAATAACATGTTCAAGGTCATGATAGGCGGATAACGGCCCTTACGAACAGTTCCAGAGTACGAGCTTCTGCGTGAACACCGGCCCTGGGCCCCCATCCACAATTCATTTCTCAATTTTCTCTTTCTATTCCCCTTTCCCTTACGCCTAGTGCAGGGTAGCAAACCGGACGCTCTTGTGGTTGACCTCCCTGCCTTTCCTCTCCTTGCTCTCTCTCTCACACACACTGTAACCCTTCTTGAGAGCAGAAACCAGCGGAAAGTGATTCCGCACGCATACTTCTCTTGTGCCAACGTCAACCATAACTTCTCTTCGAGCCAATGGGCGTCACGTCGCGTAGCACGAGAGAGACCACGCGCACGCCTGTTTCCATTCCGTCGAAGATGCAGAAATGAAACGCACGAACAAAAGTCGGCTTAGCCACTGTATTACGCGTCGCACTTCTCTCTGCATAAAGCTATTTTCACCAATATTCCTCCGACAAACACCTAATATCGCTTTTGTCGTTGTGAAGACACAGCGTCGACTGTGTCTTCACAACGCACAGTGCGCAGCTGCGTGACCTGGTGTTCGCATTACGGCATAACTTGCGCAACGGCGCTGGTCATAAACCAAAAGATTGCAGGTGATTATTGTTGCGAGCAGCGTGGTGTATAAACATAAGCGCTGTATCGTATTACACGTTGTATAGGAGGACAATAAAAACACATGTACGCATCACATTTATTTTCGTCAATCGTCCAATTGCTGCAAAAGTAAAAAAAAAAATTGTTGCCTATTTTCGCGGGGTGTGACGTCCCTCGCTCGCCGAGTAATTTGCGTCGATGCCGGAGATCGTTTGATGAAAACTGGGTCAGTCGCGAAGACTGCAAGTAATAAATGGTATTGACACGTAGACCGATCCTGACACAAGCTCACGATTTGTGTAATCTAAGGCGGATTAAAGTGGTTTAAAGCGGATTAAAGTGGATTAAGGCGGATTAAAGTAGGGATTAAATTAAAGGCGGATTAAAGTGTTACGCGTACCAATCCTGGAGGCATTGATGGTCCGATCTTGATAATGCTATTTCATTACAGCAGCTTAGGTGTAGAATGTTGGCGTAGCTTCTTTGCCTCTTCTTCCCGCTTGGGAGTCGCCATCTCGTCGAGCAGACGCAGCGAGGGGTCTTATACCGCAGTCGCACGCTCTCTTTCTCTGACAGCACAAATCAAAGGCCTTTGATATCCGTGTGTGTAATTGGTTTACGGCTCATGTTCATGGAAGGGAACCAATAGGGAACGCGGACGTTTATGGTCTTTGGATTCAATGCTCATTGAAAACGAGCGCGTGAATGCGGTATTACAGAGCTGCAGTGCTCGTGTCGAATCGGCGTGGAGTTGGGGTGCGAATAGTGGCTTATACGAAACTTTTGCATCGCGGAGCCGCATGGAGCGGGAAAATTTGTGTCATGGTGCGTTTGCACGAAACAAAAGTTGTCGCAGTTTCACCTGAAAGGCGAAGCATCAATTGCGATAGCAAATTTGTAGAGAGCTATACGGAGTAATGATAGTAGCTTTATCAGCTGTATAAACTTAGACATGCAGCAGCACCGGCCACACGCAGAACTTGTCGACGCCGTCTGCGTTTTGCCCGCGTTCGTACTAAATGCGTGCGGCGTTGGTGACTGTTGCCGGAGCCTTTGATGTAAATAGGCACTTGGTGCCGCAGCTAAACGTCGCCTCCCTTCCCTCCCCCTCCCCCCATAGTGCGCAATAATATAACACAGCAAGGTAAGGCATAGTATCTCCTAATTATACAATGTTAGCTGAGGCAGATTTAAATCGGATATTACCACAAATGGAAACAATGCCGGAAGGAAAGCGATTCCAATCTTGTGAAGTTCGACGTACACTCTAAGAAAAAAAGGACGAAATGGTGTATCGAGGTTAGTCCTTTTGGGGAGTAACTGACTTGCCACAACCATTCGTCCTTTTGGGGAGTAACTGCGAGGGAATGAACTGTTACTCCCCATGCAGTTACTCCGTCAAGGGGACTAACAGTTTCTCTTTTCCGATGCCCCTCAAGGGAGTAACGGTCATTTTTTCCGATGCTCCGCAGGGACGCGATCGACGAAATTAGCCATTTGCACGCTGATACGAAAAAATAAAAAAGCTAATAAGGTGAAAAAAAAGCGCTGCGAAAGCAGGATTCGAAGTCACGCCCTCTCGCTTAAAACTCAGGTATCCTTCCCACTATACCACGGCAGCTCCCTTGACGAGATAGGATACTGAGACAAGGTTATGGATCGAAACGCAGGTGTGGCAATGCAAGAGACTCGGCATTTTGTGTATGCTATGCGGGGAGAGTCTAACGCTGTGTGTATTTGCAACCATGCGACTGCAAAAAGAAAGTTGCCCGATTCCGCGATGAGACATTACGCGGTGTACGTACATACGTGTAGCGAGCGTATACAGGGCACGCAAGACGACAGAGAAGGCGAACTTATCTGTCCCTTAGAGTGCCCAGTTTGAGCTACATATTGCCACATGCTATATCGTCGCCGCGGGTATGTGCCCGGCCATGGAAACGACGCTGAAGTAGCGCGCGGGTAGAAAAACAGAGACGACAACGACGTTGCGTTTGCTGCTCATATAAAGTGCTTGTATACGTGCTGTACGCCTGCTTCCACGTCTCCTGCGAGGTCGTGACACTGGTGGAGGTGCGGGGTAGGATTGCCTCATGCTTAGCACCCCTTCGCGGAGCCATCCATCGAACGCGGAATCGCCTTCGCTCGTCGAAACTCCGGTTCACCGGTACAGCCGCCGCCTGCTAGGCCTGACGCCCGAGTTCAACCCCTTGCAGGATCCTACCGGACCGCGTCTAAGTACTACCGCCATGGCCACTGCAACTCCATCGCAGGTGACGCTACAGCATCCTATGGTCCCAGAAAGTTTCCATGGTGACGCCATTGAAGATGTCCAAGATTGGCTGGACCAGTTCGAGCGTGTCGCCAGTCATAATGAATGGAGCTCCCGACAAAAGCTGTCTTATGTATATTTTGCTCTTCGAGACAGTGCGCGGACATGGTTTGTGAACCGGGAGAGGAGCCTGACCACATGGGATGCCTTCCGCACCCAGCTGCTAGACACATTCACTAGCAGCGACAGAAAAGACAATGCGCAGCGCCTTCTCGAATCTCGTGTTCAGAAGCCGAATGAGAGCGTTGCCATGTTTGCAGAAGATATGGCCCGCCTTTTCCACAGAGCAGATCCTGAGATGGCGGAAGAAAAGAAGTTGCGCTATCTCTTGCGGGGAGTGAAGGAGCAGCTGTTTGCCGGACTCGTGAGGAATCCACCGACGACAGTGGCCGAATTCACCAAGGAGGCTACCGCTATCGAACGGGCACTACAGCAGCGGTACCGCCAATACGATCGCGCGAACTCGCCAACAAATGCTTCACTGCTACCTGAGAGCGGCGGCACATCTCTGCGTGAAGTTATCCGAGAGATTGTGCGAGAGGAGATCCGGCAGCTCGGAATTGCTCCCATGGCACCAGCGGTGGCTTCTGTCGCTGATGTCGTCCGGGAGGAAGTTCGACAGGCCTTTTCTTCGCCCGACTGGCAAGCGGCGCCGCGACGATGCACATACGCGGAAGCTCTTTGTCGTCCACCTCCCGCCACTTCGATGCTGCTGACACCGTCGACCACTCCGACGCAGCCACCGCCGCCATCCCCGACGCCCTATCTTCGACAGTCACAGCCGCCGCCAGCAATGCCGTATCGCCGACAGCCGATCGCTGCGCCGCGGTCTTACGGAGAATTCCCTGCCGCCTATCCGCTACGAAAAACCGATTTGTGGCGCACCGCTGACCGCCGGCCGCTATGCTTTCATTGCGGTGAAGCCGGGCATGTTTATCGAGCTTGCCACTACCGCGCAGCTGGGTTTCCCAGATTTCCCACCAACTATAGTTACCCTCGGTTTGACGCTCCACGTACATGCGACGACAATCCTTCCAACTTTCGACCGGAAGGTTCAACGACGCCTCGATCGCGTTCCCCATCACCGGCTCGTTACACCCAACCAACCCGTCGCGATTTTTCTGACGCCTCTAGGGGCAGGTCTCCTAGCCCGCGCCGGGGGAAACTAGAGGCAGCGACCTCCGGGGGTGAGGTTGCAAACCGTCCAGCTTCCCAAGAACCCCCATCACCGACGATCGATGACTCTACGACTCCGACGATTCCAACCACACCACATGTAACAGACGCCGTTAGCGCCGATCTTGTCGTTAGCATTGACGGCCACCAAGTGGCCGCTCTCGTTGACACTGGTTCGCATTTTTCGATAATAAGTCTAAAGCTAGCCGACAGACTAAGAAAAGTGAAGACGCCCTGGACCGGGCCCAACATCAGAACTGCCGGGGGCCAGTTGATGACGCCGATTGGAAATGCACAGCCAGAATCATAATCGCCGGTTCAGCCTTCGTTGCCACCCTCGTCATTCTCTTTGAGTGCTGTAAAGAACTTATTTTGGGAATGGATTTCTTGAGGGAGTACGGTGCAGTTATTAATGTCCGCGACCGCATGGTGACATTTGCTACGAGCTCCGAAGACGTCGACCCCGCGGATGACCAGCGACCGCGTTACGTATCGCCGACGACGACGTCACGCTTCCACCGCGAAGTTGTTCCCTCGTGCATGTAATCTGCGACAACTTGCACACCGGGTCTGGCGTCGCTGAACACATCAACGCACTAGTACTGAGTCAGGGCGTTTCCGTCGCCAGGGCCGTAATTAATGTACTCGACGGACATGCTGAACTCCTGCTGACGAATTTTAGCAGGGAACGTCGACAGATTGTTAAAGGCACTGCTGTTGCTTACTTCGACGAAATTGCCCCAATACAAGACTGCCTCTCAGTGCAGCACGCGGCGTCCACCGCGCCTATGCCTGCACCTGTGGTTGATGTCAGTCGAACTTTATCGCCCATCGAACGCAACAGCCTTCTTGAGCTCATCAATGAGTTTAACAGCTGCTTCGCGTCAACGTCAAGAGTTAGCCAGACGCCGCTCACCAAGCACCGTATTATCACCGAAGACGACGCAAGACCCATCCGGCAGAATCCTTATCGTGTAGCACCAAAAGAGCGGGAGGCAATCCAAAAACAAGTGAAGACGATGCTTGAGGACGGAGTTATTCAGCCATCTAAGAGTCCGTGGGCATCGCCTGTCGTATTGGTGAAATAAAAAAAATGGGTTGATCCCTCTTATATAGGAATCGGTATAGAACACGAAAGTGAAACGTGTCTTCACAGAAGTAGTGTAATGTTTATTGCACATTGATATATAATGTCTATTGGTGTTTTGTGGCTAAAGCGCCCTTAGGCGTTGATGCACCCACGCTGACGCCTGGTGGCACGTCTCCTCCATCACGACTACCAACGTCGATGACCATGAGCAACCGTCGTGCATATGGAAGCTGCACTACGCTGCACACGCTAGCACAACGCGAAAGACGAAGCACGTAACTGACACACTAATACAACGCGCAAGACAAAGCACGTAACTGAATCGTCACCGAGTCAAATCAGCGCGTACAGCGCGTCGTAATTGCAGCCTCCGCGATCAACTTCAGAAACATTTTCAGAGCTAATTGCGGAGGCCACGCTCCGCTGTGCTGAGTGCGGTGAACGCCACCTAGGTGGCGTTGGTAGTGCTTCTTGATGCCAGCGTCCCTTCGAATGCTGGCATCGAGGCGTCGTAGTGCTGAGACCACCGAAGCGTTCACTGTCGGTGCGCGTTAGTGTCATAATAGACAGTTTTAGCAGAGCGTTGCTTACGCTCCGCTCCGCTAACATTTCACGCACACCGTTGGTTGCAGGAACTGCGTTGATTTGGCTTGTTTGACAAGCGCGTCTCCCAGAGACGCCAGCCACGCGCGCTCAGCGTGGCTGTAAAACGACAAATCAACCAGTAGACGCAGCCTAACGCTCCGCTCAAATAGCTTCGTAGCGGACCGTGGGCAGCGTTCTTCGTTCCGCTGCCGATATAAGCGTTGTGCGCACGCGCATTAGCGTTCCCGCTTGCGTTCCGCTGAGCGGCTCTGCGCGAATCGTTAGGACACGACGGTCTGAGCGGAGCGGGCCGTGAACGCTCTGCTAAAACTGTCTAATGCAGTACTTCTCTTTTCTGCTCGTAGGCGGCGGCACCGCCCCGAGCAAGAGCGCGGGTACACGGAGGAGTGTTATACCCGTGTCACACGAGCACGTTTGGAAGGCCTTCCAGTCGACGGCCTTCGAAACGCCACAACTCTATCGACTCAAAGGAGTTGTCGCGCTGCTACACGGCACTTTTGAAAGGCCGTTGAGTGGTTCAGGCGTTTCTCACAAAATTGTGTGGCGCTGCGGATCTTTATTTTCGTTTTCATGTCAGCAAAAGTTAAACAACATTAAAGCCACTTAAAAGCACTGTACTTTCTTTTATGTTTGTTTATACGGCGAAATGGCGGCGATACGACGGCAGCCGGCAGCACATGGAGTAGAGGGAGAGGGTACTAGACAACATGGAGGAAGGAATGAACACAAGCACGTCGCTGTTATCGAGAGTATGTGCAGTTCGCACATATGAAGTGGCAAAAATACTTTATTGAATAATAATTAACACTAATATACAGTATTTTTAGAGCATTTTGGTTTGATTTGTTCTTTCTAACCGTGAGTACGAGCACACTGTGAACGAGAGGGCATGTTAGCGCTGTTTCCGCTTCCGTTGCTCAAAGGCCGTCGAGATTTCAATAGAGTTGTAGGGTGCTCCGTTGACTCGATAGACTATTGACTCGGCGGCCTTCGAAACCCCCCGTGTAGCAGCTCGAACTTGACCTTTGAGTCAACTGACTATCGGTTGGAAGGCCTTCCAAACGCCCGTGTGACACGGGTATTAGATATATAAGGCGCGTCTGTGTAGCTCTCTGCAAATGCGTTTGTGGCGCAATGGGTTAAACGCTCGGCGATCTATCGTCGCGGACCGAGAGGTCGTGGGTTCGATTTCCAAATTTTGCATGTTTGTGGAACTTTTTCTTCTGGTTTCTTTCTTTGTATTATGTTCTATGACGTATTTCCGTGACGGAAATACGTCAGTGAAGTCTTGGTGGACCCCGGCATAAAACACTTTCGTGTTAAAAGAAGGACGGTAGTCTGCGCTTCTGCGTCGACTATCGAAAACTCAACCAGATCACAAAGAAAGACGTTTATCCGCTACCGCGTATCGATGATTCACTGGACCGGCTACGAAACGCACGTTACTTTTCGTCGATGGACTTGAAAAGCGGCTACTGGCAAATCGAAGTTGATGAGAGAGACCGTGAAAAGACCGCTTTTGTGACACCCGATGGACTTTATGAATTTCAGGTGCTTCCCTTCGGTTTGTGTTCTGCGCCAGCAACGTTTCAACGACTCATGGACACGGTACTCTCAGGCCTCAAATGGCAAACCTGCCTAGTGTACCTCGACGACGTGATTGTTTTCTCCGCCACGTTCGACGAACACTTACGGAGACTGAAGACGGTCTTTGAGGCAATACGCTCAGCAGGCCTAACTTTGAAACCGGAAAAGTGCCATTTTGGTTTTGAGGAACTTCAATTCCTCGGTCACGTGGTAAGTCATGAAGGTGTTCGACCTGACCCTGATAAAATCGCTGCCGTCGCTAATTTCCCGACGCCATCTGATAAAAAGGCCGTGCGACGTTTTCTGGGCCTTTGCGCCTACTACCGGCGGTTTATTGCGGACTTTTCGCGCATTGCGTGTCCATTAACACATCTCACCCGCGAAGATGTCCCTTTCGTGTGGGGCGAAGAGCAGCAACGGGCATTTGACGAGCTACGGCAGCGGCTGCAGACGCCTCCTGTGCTCGCACACTTTGACGAAGACGCCCCGACGATTCTTCATACCGATGCTAGAAATGTCGGCCTTGGCGCAGTGCTTCTTCAGCGGCAGGACGGCACCGAAAGAGTGCTTGCGTACGCCAGCAGGACCCTATCCAGAACGGAGACTAACTACTCCACTACAGAAAAAGAGTGCCTCGCGGTAGTCTGGGCCATCCTCAAATTTCGCCCATATCTATACGGTCGCAGTTTCACCGTCGTCAGTGATCACCATGCACTTTGCTGGCTGACTAATTTAAAAGATCCAGCTGGTCGGCTAGCACGCTGGAGCCTTCGGCTCCAGGAGTTCGACTTCACTGTTGTCTACAAATCGGGGAAGCGGCACGCCGACGCCGACTGCCTGTCTCGGTCGCCTGTTGAGACTGCATTGCACGACGATGACGACGCGGCTTTTCTAGGCATGGTAGACGCTGTCGCCGTTTCACGCCTGCAACGCGAGGACGCAGAACTGGTTCCTCTTATTGATTACTTGGAGGGAAAAACAAGCTGCGTGCCGAGGTTATTCGCCAGAGCGCTGCCTTCATTTTGCTTGCGTCACGACGTTTGCTGCTCATATAAAGTGCTTGTATACGTGCTGTACGCCTGCTTCCACGTCTCCTGCGAGGTCGTGACAATATCGCTTCACTTAAGTTCGTAATCTCCTTGGAACGGTTGGAACTTAGGTACTATTGTCCAAGAACATGTGGCAGTCCATCAATGACTTGCGCGTTTAATGTGTATCGTTCACTTATGGCTTGCACATGACTTGCATGTGTCTTCACACTCCACATTTTAAATTTCACACAATTTTCTCACGAAGGGACAAAGTGCTGCTTTGCATGTAGTTCAATAGACAGTGCACGAACTTCAAAATATTCACGATTTATAGACAATACGGTTTTCGGCGCACCACTCCACGACACGGACGAAAACAGCGAGATGCTTGGGGAGTAACTGTTGCCGTTCGTCCTGCCGTTGCTCTCTTTTCGACCAGGGACTAAACACTTACTCCCCAAAATTTGCACACGACACGCACACTCCTGCAGTTAGTCCTTTGAGGGACGAAAGCGCCCTTTTTAGGACTAACAACCCAGTTACTCCCGTTTTCCCCCGGGATTTTTCTTAGAGTGTAAAAATGAGTAAAGAAAGGTTTTAGTATGATATTGCTCGATACCAACCTTAAAGCGATGGTCAGCACGGTGAGATATATAATGTGGCTGAAGAATGAATTCGTCACGGAGGGTCGGGTGATAGTAAAGTCTATACAAAAAGTCCAAGCGAAAACTTTATCGGCGGGATGCTAATGGTGGAAGAGAGATATCCGATTTCGTAGAAGTTATACTGGCAGTGGGGTTATAACAGGAACAGATGAAGCGAGTTTTCAGCTGCAAAATTAACGGTATGTTTGCCATAGTTGGCGCGTAGATGTGGTAGCGAAAAATTGTTGTTCGAGGCAAACCTAGTCGAGTTAGAGTTAAGCAGATATGATTTTTGCAACACATCAGCTGCCATGGTACCGTTTAGAGACTTGAAAAAGAGAGTTCCCAATGTATATTTCAGCAGATTGCACACCGATAATAAACCATGTTGTTGAAGTAATGATGATGCACTGGTGAACCATGGGCTGAATGTTAGGATACGAATGGCTTGGCTTTGAAGGCGCTGATGTGGAAGTAAGTGAGATGGATAGGTATTCGCCCAGGACGTGATGCAGTACGCAATATGACTGTGGATGAAGGTGTAATACATCTTGAATAAAGTAGGTAAATTGAAGAATGGTCGAGCATTTTTTAATATCCTTATACCGTGAGCTATCCTCTGTTTTATATATGAAATGTGATGGGAATGCTTGAGATGTGCATCAAGAACAACTCCCAGAAATGTACACTGAGGAGCGCTAAGGAGACGGTGGCAGTTGATACTAATGGCAGAAGTAGATGACTGACTCGAGTGACAGAAGTAGATGACTGACTCGAGTGGAAAACAACGAACCGTGTTAATTGTTAAACCATTAGCTTTGGACCAGTCTGGAATATTTCTGAGGTCAGTGGTCAGCTTGCTATTTAACGTGTCGATAGACATGTCGCTTGTAACTATAGCTGTATCATCTGCATACACGAAAGATTGACTGTGTGTTAAGCTTGCAGTAAGGTCATTAATATAAATTAGGAATAAAAGGGGGCCCAGTATGGAACCTTGAGGGACACCTTTGTCAATAGATTTAAAAGTAGAAAGAACGTTGGAAACACAAACGGCTTGCTCTCTGTTAGATAAATAGCTTCTAATTAGTTAATACACACTACTTACCACGCCAATGGAGTTAAGTGTAGCTAAGAGTATATAATGAACTATAGAATCAAAGGCCTTGGAGAAGTCACTGAACAGGGCGCCGGCAAAACACCCTGAGTCTAGGTCACGCTTAATATGGTCAGTAAAAGAGAGTAGTGCAAAATCTATCGAAAAACCTGCGCGAAAAACAAATTGTTGAGTGGATAAGATACCAAACTTAATTAAATATTTAGTTAGTTGATTCTCCATACATTTCTCTATGATTTTGCTATACGATGACAGAATGACAATAGGTCGATAGTTAGAAATGGAAATTCTATCCTCCTTTTTAAACACTGGGATAATCTTGGCCCTTTTAATCTGTGAAGGAAAGAGGCCAGTTTTAAACACAAGGTTAATTATATGAGCGAGTGGAATCGATGTGAGGTGGGAGATGCATCTCAAGTTAACAGGTCGAACGCTATCAAGACCAGCACTTGCTATTTTTAAGTGATTAATAATTTCTACTATTTCATGTGAGCCTGTTGGAAATAAATAATATGATTGAAGACATTTTCTAGTTGTTAAGTCGTAGATATGAGACAAGAATGGGGTTTTAGCACAGTAAAATTAATTTAGTGCATTTGCAATATCATCAGGGTCCTTATACACCTTATCAGACGACTGTAGTTCAGTGATAGCGGAAGCAACCGTTGATCTGTTTAAAAATGAATTAACGATTTTCCCCTGTTCCTTGCTGGTATTACCAGCATTAAGTATCCTATTTGTATAATAATTTCTTGTTGCTTCCTTTAGGCGTTTATTAGGAATATTGCAGTACTATTTATCGCGAAATTGAAAGCATCGAAATTGAAATCATTGAAAAGACGCTTTTTGACCTTTTTGTGAAATTGTCCTTTTTTTCACAAGCTCTTCATTAGGCTAGCTGAAAGCCACGGGTTATGGGAGCGGAATAGTACTTGGGATATTTAACAATGGTAGTAGAACCATCTAAACACTTTTTCACGACAGATGAAAAAGTGTCTATAAAGGCTGCTTCTGGGTCACTGAGAAGTTTTGCAAAAGACCTGTCGATGTCTTCAACGCACTTGATAAAATTTGTTTTATCGAATATGGGGGCTTTCTGAAACGAGCTCAAGCGATTCGGCATCACACATTCGAGTCGGCAAAAAAAAAAACAAAACAAAAAAAACAGGGTAATGATCCGTGATGTTTGCTTCTAGGACGCCACAGTCGCTAGTTGGAATAAAGTTGGTGATCGATTTAAGTGTGATCGACTAAAGAATATCAAGCACCAGGTACGTATCTAGTAGGAACGGAGATCAAGGATTCGTACCGAAAGCCTAGAAAGCACTCTGTGTAATCGGAATAAGCTGAGCTATTCACATCGACAAGATTGCTGTTTATGCCGCCAAGGATGACGACATTCTTATTTTCAAATGACAATTTGTTAAGAGTGGATTTTCGAGAAGAACAGAAGTCGGGAACTGAGGACGATGGTGAGCGATATATGCAGCCTATGATTGTATTATTGCCACTGGCTGGCCAAGATGCGTTAGCGATTTCAATCCATACAGACTCAGCATTTTCAACAGAAAGGTTAAGGTCATATCTTCGTTGATGTGGAAACGTCGAAGATATGAGTGTGGCTGCACCGCCATGACTTCCAGATGAACGGTGACAATACTCGGGAACGTATGATGGGAAACAGAACAGGTCCTCATCATCAGACGATAGCCACGTTTCAGTGACGCAAATGAAGGAAAAGTTCCAGTTATATGATGTCAGGAAAGTGTGTATGCTGTCCTAATGGTTAATATTGAATACCATTAGCCAAGTATTGTACCAGTTAGACATAGAATTTAAATCTGACTGAATGATGTCAGCATCATTATCAGTAACTATTTCACGGAAAATTACGCAGTCGTCAGCGAAAACTTGAATAATAAAGAAACTATAGAAGGAAGGTCGTTAATGTAAATGAGAAAAATAAGGGGGCCTAATACGGATCCTTGTGGGACACCATATTGAACAGGATATTGGTTGGAGGAAAGTTCAGGGGCTACAACAAATCGGAAACGATCTCAAAGGACATCTTTCATAAAACAAATGACTGCGGTCAATATTAAGCTGACTAAACGTATGAAAAAGAAGTATGTGGGAGACCTTGTCGAACGCTTTAGAAAAATCCAAGTAAATGCAGTCAGCTAACAAAGACCAATAAAGAATCAGGTGTATTTTATGAGTAAATGATATGAGCCGCGTTTCGCACGAAAATAATTTCCGGAAGCCATGTTGAGCTGGTGAAAAAAAACAAAGGAGTTAGATTCAAGAAAGCTGACAACGTTCGAGAATAGAATGTGTTATAAGAATTTGCAACATGTAATAGTAATGGAAATGGGCCAATAATTACGTGGTGAACCTTTATTGCCCGAATTGAAGGTTGGAATCACCTTTCCAATTTTCCATTGAGTTGGAAAAGTTGATGTGTCAAGCGATTGCGGAAATTTTTTGGTGGCATGATTGAACTGTAAACATAAGTACTTTTCAGAAATTTTCAATCAATAAAGTCATAACCAGGGGAGAAATGGTGCTCTAAGTTACTGATAAGTTTCGTAATTCCAGCCGTGTCAACAATAATGAGAGGCATGAATGGGTAACTGTAATGAAAGATGTCTGGAAGATTACTACTTCTAACTGTACGGAGAAATTTCTCGAGAAGGTGTCATTTAGAATAGTAGCACATTGATTAGGTGGAACGGAGTTGCCAGCTGTGCCTACCAAGGCAGTGGAGTTATCAAGACTAGAATTAATCATGCGCCAAAACTTTCCAACATTAGATTTCAGAAGTGAGGGTAAGGTATTCGACATAAAATTTTCTATAGCTTCTTTTAATGCTGCAATGTAAGTATCAGATCCAGATTTATAGGCTGTTCAGCGCGAGTTTGAGGATGATAATTTGGCCAAGCAATATAGCCGTTTTTTTTAGTTTAGAAAGCCGTTTTATATGGGTGTTATACCATAGCTTTCGAGGATTAGAAGCCATAATACGAATATGAATGTATGTTTCAATTAATTGGTTTACTTTAGTTCAAAACATGTCCCAGTTATGCTGAATAGGACAATCATCTAAGTTACTCAGAACTGTGTTAGTGAAATCAGCTAATTCATTGTGCATTGCCTCGAAATTAGCTCTAGCGTAGTCGCGAATTGTTTTGCGTATTTTGCTGTTTTTGGAACTTGTGCATTAATAAAGAAGGAGAGCAACGAGCGGTCACTTATACCTGGCAAATAAGAAATACTAGAAACAAGGTCAGGTCCAGTATAGGATTAGATAAAGGGTGCTGGCCGCGACAGGCGGGATTCCAGAAGCTTGAGTGGTTAACTGCGATAAAGAAAACGTAAAGCGTAGGTCTAACAAATCGTGAGCTTGAGAGGAAAATCGTGCGTGAGCTTGAAAGGAAAATGTTATGTCAAGAAAGTTAGTCACCGAATAAGAATGTGGGGGATAAAAGAAAACGGGAGACAATATCATTAATACTGTCGTAAAGTTCCGGGACACAAGAATTAGGGTATGTGGGCGGACCATATCAAATGCGAATGACTATTTTTGGCTGCCAATTATTAAAGACACCCAGATGACTTCTAGGCTTAATACAAACTTGAATGCGCCGCGGGTTTCACGACCAACTTGCGTCAGAGATACGACATTTACACCATTGAGCACCAGAACAATGACGTGATATCCTTTATCAGTGGTTGCCGGCACACTGTGGTGCCAGCAAAAACGATCGCCGTGACCAATCCGCCCTTTTTGCGCACGAGAATGCAAGACATGCGTCAATTGCACTCGCGAGAACAGACGCCGCAGCTACACTTCACTCTGTGACAAGCGATAGTACATTGGCCTTGTGGTAGTCAACGAGTTCCACGAACACTCGCCGGCATTATCTGGCTCCTGACTTGAAGATCTACCTACCACCTGAGCTACCCAAAGTGTGAAGAAACTGTTGCAGCGGCTGTGGCTTGGTTTCACGCTTACAGAGCCACTGTATTCGTTCATAATTAGTTGTGCCGACAGCTCTATCTGTGACACATGCGGCTGTGAAGAAAATATTTCACATCTTCCATGCACTTGCCCACGTTATAGGATGGAGAGGCAGGTGTTAGCTACTGCATTAGAGGCACTGGACAGCCCGCCACTATCATAGAAAAAATACTAGGACAGTGGCCACAACGCGCATGCGCGCTAAAGGCAGCCAGAGAACTAGTTCGCTTCCTGAGGTTTAGGGCCGGCGAGATAGATTTTGATAGTGACGTGTGACACTTTAATTACTAGCGAAGCAGTTTAACCTAGGCGTTTGCCGTCTGTTGTACGCTGGAAAACCTCGCCGAGCGATGACGCCAGGTGCGTCGCCTAGCAACGCCTCGTACAGCTGGTGCGAGGCGTTGCTAGGTGACGCACGAGACGTCATCGCTCGGTGAGGTTTCCACCCCTTCCCAGGTTACCCCCGCCACAGCCAAGCATTGCGGAGCCTCCCAGCGGCCGTACCACCCTCGCCACATGCGCGCGCCGCAACAGCCACGCCACAGCTGTGAATATGACGTCCCTGCACAGGATAAAAGCTCCGTGTCGCCGCGGTGAGGCGACAGTACGTTTCGCACCACCGCGTCGAGAACATCGCCGTGATTATGGGACGGCCGAAGAGGATCATCACTACCGAGGAAGAGCAAGCAAGCGCGAAAAGCGCCGTGCCACTACCCGACAGAGCGTTAGAAGACTGCGCGCCGACCCCGAGTATCGTCCCGATGCTGGGGGTCAGCTAAGTTTGGCTAAGAACCAGCCAAGCCAAACCAAGTTATGCAAAGGAAAGCAAAGACAAAGCTAAGAACCAGCCAAGCCAACCCAAGTTAAGCAAAGTTAAAGCTCAGAACCAGCCCAGACAAACGAAGTTAAGCAAAGGATAGCAAAGATAAAGCTAGGGAAGGGCCACCAGCTTCGCTGTTTGTCCAGTCTTCGCACCACTTAGTGTAAAGATGCCCCTGTTGAGACATTTGTACTCACTGGTGTGGAACCACCTAACAAATGGGGTGTTTTCAGTTACTCCAAGGCAGCGCTACATTGCTTGCTTTCCGCCTTACACCGTGGACCCTACGAATAACTAGTCCTCGAAATCCGAGAGCTCCTTCATTGCCTCGTCGAGCAAGGACACGACGTCACCTTTCAGTGGCTTCCTAGCCACTGTGGCGTAATGGGCAACGAATATGCCGATGAAGCTGCTCGATCTGCTCATGAAGACGGCGCACAGGAACCAATCCCGCTGTCAAGAACAGATGCAGCAGCGAAACTTCGAGTGCTTGTAAACGATGCCACACAATCATTGTGGAACACACCTAGTTTGCAACACACACGTCTGCATGGACTGGACCCCTGTCTTTGACTTCGACCTCCAACTGGCACTATCGTGACCCGAAACAACAGTACTTTGCCGATTGTGGCTTTGTGTCGCATTTACAAAGTCGTTTGCTTTCCGCATTGGATGGGAGGATAGTGCTGCGTGTGACCACTGCGGCGAAGAGGAAACAATCGAGCACGTACTTTGTCACTGTGCCCGACCGTCATTCGCGACCGCGCTGGCACGTCTTGACGACCGGCCGCTTTCGGAGCAGACAGTCCTGGAACGCCGGCCTATACAGTCGTCACACAACAAGTCAGGTCAAGGCACTCTTGAAGTTTTTGCGATCGAGTGGACTATCTGACAGACTATAGTTCTCACAGACGTTTCCAACTTCTTCCTTTTCTTTCTTTTCTTTTTTTTTAATTCCTAGAATTCTTTTTCGTGACTGCTTTTTCTCTTCCCTATTCTTTCCGCCTTTCATTTCTCCTGCCCCCAGTGCGGGGTAGCAAACCAGAATCTTTTCCGGTTAACCTCCCTGCCTTTCCCACCACGTTTCTCTCTCTCTCTCTCTCACTGGTGTTATTTTGTTGTATTTGTCTGGTTATTTTGTCTGTATCGCTAGTTGAAATACTTCAGACACTCTGCCGTAAGAACGGAACGGCGCTTCCCTCCGCCGACGGCTTCCCCGTACCATGAGACTCTCCTCAAGTTTACGACTTTGGTTGGGCTTGCCAGGAGCGACGTCTCGGGGAGGAGGCGGTGGGCTGTGGGAAGCTGGGAGAGCGGACAGAGCAGAACGACTCGGAGAAGCTGGTGCGTAAGCACCTTATAACGGACGCTCTGACGAGATCTTAAGACATTAAGGAAGTGCTTATTTGTATGACTGTAACTTGAAAAGAATGAACAACAGTATTACATCAAACGGCAGTGCCTTCCTTAACGATCATCGACAAAAACGATTAAGTATTACTACAAAACTATTTGGTGCGGAAACCCAGGAACGGAATAAACAAATAGTTTTCTAGGAATACTTAATCGTTCTTGTCGATCGTTGAGGAAGGCACTGCCGTTTCATGTAATACTGTCGTTCATTCTTTCCAAGTTACAGTCATGCAAATAAGCAGTTCCTTTAACATCTTACGACCTCGTCAGAGCGGTCGTGATAAGATGCTTACGCAGCAGCTCCTCCGAGTCATTCTGCCTCTGTCCACTCTCCCAGCTTCCCACAGTCCCCCGAGACATCCCTCCCGGGAAGCCCAACCAAATTCGTAAATTTGAGAAGAGTCTCGGGGTACGGGGAAGCCGTCGGCGGAAGGAAGCGCCGTTCCGTTCCTACGGCAGAGCGTCTGGAGTATTTCAACTAGCGATCCAAACAAAATAATCAGACCAACACAACAAAAGGACACCGGTGAGTACAAATGTCTCAACACTGCCCCGTCAAATGAGCTCGCTCATTCTATGGTTCACAAATCTCCAGCAGATATAAGCGGTGAACTGGGTGCCTCACAAGTTTGCCCTGCGGCATCCTGACAACACATGAGCGGACATTCCCGTCACGCACGGGAAAGAGAGCAAAGGACCCCGCGTTTCCATAGAAGGCGCGGAATATTTTCCTGTACCAAGATTATACGTCTCCGATTTTGGGCCCCTCGGTTCTAGTTTGTTTAGACGCATAGGCCAAGCGCAGCTGTCGTAGATACTCGTGTTGCCATGCTTGCCAGAATGCGTGAAGCATCTGTTTTCGCTTCTTCCAAAACATTCGAAGGAAAGGCTCGTTCGACTCGAGCGCTCGGGTTTCAGTTCCTGGAAGGGCCGTGAGACGTCTGCCCGTAAGGAATCTGGCCGGCGCTAGCGGGGTGCCGTCGTTTGGGTCGTCTGGTACGTGGGTCCGAGGTCTGGAATTTATGACTGCTTCCACCTCGGCTAGTACTGTTTGCAGCTCAACAAAGTCAAGACACTGGTGGCCGATCACCTTTTATAAAGCAGTTTTTACGCTGCGGACTAGCCGTTCGTAGAAACCTCCCCACCATGGTGCATGCTCTACGATAAATTTCTACTCTATGTTGGCATTCGCAAAATAACTCAGTGTCTCAGGGCGCTGCAGGACCTTCCAAAGAAGTGCAAGCTCCTTTGAAGCGCGCTTAAACATGAGTACGCTGTCTGAGTAAATTATTTTGCATAACCCCCTACGCGACACAAAACGACGGATGACCTGCAGGAAACTCTCAGTAGTCATGTCGTTTACGAGTTCGAGGTACACTGCCCTAGTCACCGCGCACTTAAAGAATACAATGTACGATTTCACTTGCACATTTTTCTCCTTCACAAAAAGGGGGCCGGCGAAGTCAATACCGACGACCTCGAAAGGGTCCGCCTTGGTGGTCCGGTCAGGTGGGCGCAGTCATTTCGTAGCGTCAATATTCGTGGCAATGGAACGCTTATACACCACACATGACCGCACAACACTTTTCACCACATGGCGTCCGCGCACAATACAGTACTTTTCGTGCAATTGCACAAGTGTGTCTCTTGCGCTGGCGTGGACAAGTTGTCGGTGGGCCCACTACACAAGTAGCACGGTGTACCGATGTCGCTTCTTCGGCGTTAGCAGCGCCGCAAAGCAAGTCGTCTACGTAGATGCACTGCTGAAAAATGGCCACTGTGTCTGGATAGTTGTGCTTCAACTCTTCAAAATGATGTTGAAGCGTCGCTACCAAAAGAAAAGGGCTCGATGTGGTTCCGAATAGGACTCTTGCCATCCTAAAGCATCCTAAAGACTGCGAGCTTAGGAAGTGGCTTGTAATTTTCGGGTTTTACCCGAAACCACAGAAACCTCAGCGCATCTCGCTCCTCGGGCTGAACGCCAATCTGAAGAAATGCCTTTTCTACATCGATAACGAGCGCCACGTTGTGACGTCGAAAATTAAGCAACACACGGATGAGGTGAGGATGTAAGTTAGGTCTGCTGTACAGATTTTCGTTAATTGACTTCGCACCTGCACCGTCTGAGGATGCGTCAAAAACGATGCTTAGCTTGGTCGTTGTACTGCTCTCACACAGTACTGGCTGATGAGGCATGTAATACATGCGCTGGCAGAGATTATCACTACCGCCAAGTGCACCTTCGGCTACGCCTTCAATCTATAATCGCCTCATTTCGTTGTCGTACTCGTGCAGTAGGCTCGGCGCTCTCAATAGCCGCTTGGTCAGTTGGCGGAGCCGTTTCTCCGCAACAACGCGGTTGTCTGCCAGTTCGACTTCTTCTTTCCACGGTAGTCTGACCTCATAGCGCCCGTTCGAACTTCTGATGCTGTTGGAAAATTCCTCGACTGAGCGCTCATCTGGGTTAATTTCCAATGAGTGGGACACACCAATACTTTCAAGCTCCCAGAACGACCACAACATTGGCGCCGTTTCTCGATCTACAGCACTCTTCCTCAAAACAACTGCATGACTGCAGCTTATTCTCGGGCATCTGGTTGAGGTCCATCCCTGAACTGCCCGTCCAAACACTGTCTCCATTGCTGTCGAAGCACTGTTTAGCCTCTTTACTTTCCCCGTGAGGAAAACCCAAAAATGATCCGATCCGACTAACACCTCGATACGGAGATTCTCACCCTGTGGGGAATCGTCGCCTAGAGGTAGCGAAAGCTCGAGAAGGGTTGCCCTGATTTCTTCAGTGGGACAAGGAATGACCTGCTCGCATATTGAAGGCGTTTCTGGCGCCTCGATCTTGTACACTTTGTCGCTGTCCGTACAGACAAGGAAAACCTCTACCCTACGGAACGTGCGTTGGCTGTACGTTCCGACAAGAACTCCGACTGACAGTGCTTCAGTGCCGAGTAATTTGCATCCGAGTGTTCTCGAGCATGTTTCGGTTATGAATGTCCGTTTGCTACCACCGTCGAACAGTAGCCTTGAAACTTTCCTCTTATTTGTTCCCTTGGTCACTGCCGTGACGGTTGGCATCAAGACTGTTAGAGTCGGGCGATTTTCTCCAATTTCCAGAGGCATGTAAAGTGACTTGTCCTGCGGTCTTTTCGTTAGTTACTTGTGGCTGGGCGGCACTGTTGAAACCAGGATTGCATATCATAGTTGCATGTCTCCGTTGACATTTCTTGCAAACAACCTTGACTTGGCAAGTCTTTGATAGATGTCCATGCTTTGTGCAGCGAAAAAAACTCCCCTTTGCCGTAAGAATGGCTTTCTTCCCTTCAAAATCTAATTTTGCGTCGCACTTTTGCGTGGGCCTTTGAGTCACAGAGTTTGCATTCCATGCCCGATGTAGTGCCATGCAATGCTGCTGCGGACGATGTGCGGGCATTCCCTCGTTGCGACGTCTTTGTATCATATTTGGGAGGTGGCTTACCGCTGGTGTCGTCCGGTCGGTCCTCCAGGGTTCGTTCTCGGCTCTCCAGTTCCAGCTTGAAGAACCAGAGTAGTTGACGAAGTGGCACTCGCCGGGATGATTCTGATGAAGATGAAGTCGTTGACGAAGCGTCGTCATCCTCGGCCGAGTTTTCGTGCTGTCCCTGCTTTTTGTCTGGTAGTTCAACACCAACTCCCTTGGGAGTGCGCGGAGTAGTACAGGATACAGCATCGCTTCGTAGGATTCCTCCCCAACGCCTTGAGCTTGCAGACCTCTCATGTGCACTTGAATACAATCGAACATACGCCTCAGATCGCGCACATTCGTCGCAGAAGTGACTGGTTTCATGTCGATCAGGCGTTGCATGTGGCCCTGGATCAAAGCGGAAGGGTCCCCGAAGTGCTTCTGCAGGAGGTCGATGGCATCAGCGTAGCACTCCGAAGTTGCCTGGAGTCCGGCAATCACTGCGGTGGCTTCTCCAGTAAGCAGCGATTTCAAGTAGTTGAATCGGTCGATGTTACTTAGCTCCGGATTCTTATGAATAGCGACTGCGAACTGCTCCCAGAAAGGTTGCCAGTTCTTTCTTCTTCCGTCAAACTTTAGTAGCTCCAACTTCGGGAGTTTAGTTCTTTGAATTGGCGTGGCTGGAGCCTTTTGTTTCGCTGGTTTGTTTTGCCTGACACTTTTCGTTTCCGTCTGTTGAGAGCACAACTTCATTCGATATTCTAGTCAGCCCATTTAAGTTGTCATCTTGTCATGGTATACCAAAATGATTTCGAATTCACTTTCTGCGTCCTCCTCTTTGAGATGAGGCTCTATCGCTACGTCTACAGCTTGCCGAGCAGCAACTAAAGCCCCTAATGTTTTTTTTTTCTGCGCCGATTTCAGTTTCCTCTACTCGCCTTTCTCTCTTCATATCTCTTTAAACACGCTTTCCCTTTTCACCCTCTGCTGTAGGTTTACGAATGGGGCTTTTTCTGGTTGACCTCTCCGCCTTTGTTTTGTTCTTTCTCTCTCTCTCTCTCTCTCTCTCTCTATCTCTCGTCGAGGGAATAATGGTGATGACATGTACGCACAGAAAAGTCGAACACGTATCAAACAACATTTTTTTCAGTGTGTGCCTCTTGCATCACAGTGGAGCATAACCATTCTGGAGGATTGTCCAAGAACGGGCACACTCCCCGTGACCCATATGGAATGGCTAAATGAAAGATAACAAAATAAATCACAGAATCTGTGAAATAAAATTCATCGTGCTATTAACAGATCGGTGTGCTTTAGAGATATCTTGGAGCAGATGACATTGTTCTATTCAGGAACAATGGGGACGAATTACAACAAATGATTCAGGACCTTAACCGAAAATGTGTAAGAGTGGGGTCGAAGATGAATATGCAGAATAGAAAGATAATGTTCAATAGCCTGGCAAGGGGAACAAGAATTCAGAATGGCCGGTCAGCCTCTAGAGTCTGTAAAGGAGTTCGTTTATCTAGGTCAATTACTCACAGGGGACCCTGATCATGAGAAAGAAATTAACAGAAGAATAAAATTGGGTTGGAGCGCATATGGCAGACATTACCAAATCCTGACTGGGAGCTTACCACTGTCGTTGAAAAGGAAAGAGTACAATCATTGCATTCTAGCGGTGCTAACATATGGAGCAGAAACTTGGAGGTTAACAAAGAAGCTCGAGAACAAATAAAGGACCGCACAAAGAGCGATGGAACGGAAAATGTTAGGCCTAGCGTTAAGGGACAGGAAGAGAGCGGTGTGGATCAGAGAACGAACTGGTTTAGCCGATAGGACATTATGAGAAAAAAAATGAAGCTCGGCAGGCCATGGAATGCGTAGGATGGATAACCGGTGGACCATTAGAGTTACAGAATGGTTACCAAAATAAAAAAAGATGGCTGACTAATGGAGTAGCACACGAGGAATAAGGATTATAAACAGGGATAAGGTGCCTCAGAAAGGCTGGCCAACGTTTCGATAGGAGGACCTATCTTCGTCAAAGGCGGCCTCGTCATCCTCGGCGGGTTAGTTTTAAAGGGTTAGTGGAGTGACGTCACGTCGATGTCGGCTGTGGCTGTCTGTAAAGGGGGAGACTGAAAAGAAAATGAGCGCCGGCGCTTGACTGGCTAGGCGCGGTTTCTAAGACGAGGGGACAAGAGCGGGAGAGCGAGAAAGTGACAAAAAAATTATATATATATATAAAAAAGAAAAAAAAAAAACCACCGTCAGAGGGGGTTGGGGGAGCGAGAGGCGAGTGAGCGTTCGGAGGAGTCGTGGTCGGCGTGCGTTTGGGGTCCCTGAAGAGCCGGTCAGTGTGCAGGTCACAATACGAGTTGAAAGCATGACTTGAGTAGCGTAGCATCAAGGCATCGGGTAATGTTGTGGTTGACAGGGAGCAGCTTGGTCCGTCAAGAGACGTTAGCCTCACTAGTTCGCCCTAGGCGTCGTCGCGGCGGTATACAGAATTGGCGAGACCTTGAGTGGTCAAGGCGCCGAAAAAGGTATCCTGGCGTCTGGGATTTTGGACTGTCTCGGTGTGGATCTTGTGTGGAGAGAAGAAAAAAAAAAGGGAAAACGCGCGTTTGAGGGAGAAAAAAAAAAAAAACGGCGCAGGAGGGTGACAGTGTAGAAAAAATATAATTCGAAATTTAAACCTGGGGGGGGGAGACACGTGTACTTGGAAAAGCGCTCGTATGGTTGATCAATGCGTAAAAGCATGGAGGACGATAATCAATTGAGTGGTAGGGGAGATGCAAGGAAGAACTGGAAATGGAAGAATAGGTGAGGTTGAGGGGGGGGGGGGGGGGGAGAAAAAAAAAAACCGGCACAGGTGAGTGACAGCGGAAGAAATGTAATTTGAAACATGAACACTGAGGGGACAGGTGTACCTGGAAAAGCGTTCGTATGGTTTATCAATGAGTAAAAGCATGGAGGAGGATAATAAATTGAGTGGTAGGGGAGATGCAGTGAAGACTGGAAATGGAAGAATAGGTGAGGTTGAGCATCGAGATTAGCTGGAGGTTTAACTTGTTTTGCGCCTTTGTTAATGGTATAACAATTTAAGGTTTATGTTACTGCTTTTAGCGATTCTAAGTTGCCACGCGATAAATTCATCCCCGTGGGGTGCAGGCATTTAAACTTATGTATGAGGTATGATTCTGTATATTTTCTCTCGCGAGGTGAACGAAAATTTGTTTGTAGTATATAGAGTCTTGCTTCATCAAATATATGGCCGTGCTCATTGAAGTGGCTGGCTACTGCTTTAGGTAAATTGTGTTTTGTATCTGCGCGATGGCCGTTGAGTCTCGTGTGCATTTCTTGTCCAGTCTCACCTATGTATTGCTTGTTACAAGTGGCACATTCTAGACAGTAGACTACGTTGCTTGACGTGCAGGTGAAATTCGCAGTTACCTTGTGAATGTAATCTGACGCTGTACTTTTTACTGTAGTAGTAGATTGAATATGTTTGCATGTGGAACACCTGGAGCGGCCACAGGGACCGGATGTTGGCTTCGTCTTTGTCCTTAGTTTGGCGTGTACAAGAATGTCCTTGAAATTACTGTTCCGTCTGTAGGCTACTCTGGGCGGGTCGGGAAAGATCTTATTAGGTTTCTGGTTGCTGGTGAGAATTGGGTGGTATTTCCTGAGGATATTGTTCACGTTGGGGAGTGCGTTTGAGAATTTAGTAGTAAGAAGAGGCGTTGTTGTCCTTGTGATCTTAGGGCGGGGTTTGAGGACCTTGGCTCGATCAAGCTTGGTTGCAGCGGTGTAGGCTTTCTGAAGGGCAGTGTTCGGGTAGTTCCTGCTTGATAGGGTTTCCTTAAGGTGATCAAGTCTGTCTATGTAGTCATGGTTTTCAACGCAAATGCGACGAAGTCGTGTGGCTTGGCCTTTAAAGATACCTTGTTTGCAATGTCTGGGATGGTGGCTTGTATAGTCTAGGTACTGTTGTTTATCAAAAGGTTTTCTATACAGCGTTGTCTTTAGTGTCCCATTATCAATATATATTGTTGTGTCCAGAAAGTTTATGCGCTCATTTGAAGATTCCGATGTGAATTTTATTGTTGTGTGAAAAGAATTTAGGAAAGTTACAAATTTATCTAAACTTTCCTGACCATGTTCCCATATTATGAATATATCGTCTATGTATCGTAGGTATGTGTGGGGCTTGTGCGTGCAACGAGATAGGAAATCCGTTTCTAGAGTACCCATAAATATGTTGGCGTAGGTTGGTGCAAAAGGTGTGCCCATACTTGTCCCATGTATTTGTAGATAGTAATTTTCCTCAAATTCGAAGTAATTATATGTCAGAACTAGTTCAAGAAGAGACAAGTATACTTCAATAGAGTGTTGTGCATTGTGTTTGGACAGCGTTTCTTTTATCGAGTTTAAACCATCAGGGATTGGAATGTTGGTGTACAGGGCCGTGACGTCTAGTGTTGCGAGAATTATGTTTTGCGGTAGTGTGCCTTTTGTATTAATGTCCTCTATAATTCTGAGTAGATGGGGGGTATCTTGTACAAATGACGCAAGTGTTTTCGGAAAGTCACCAAGGAAGTGGTTAAGAAATGTGGAGAGGCTTTCTGTCGGGGTGTTGTTGTTCGATACTATCGGACGCCCTGGGATATTAGCGGTGTGAAGTTCAGTGGGTGGAATTTTATGAATTTTCGGAAGGAGGTAGAAGCGTCCTGCAGCTTTGTTGCTTGGTTTAAGAAATTTGAATTCTGACGGTGTTATCAATTCATCATCCAAAAGTGATTTCAGCCTGTTGGTAATTTTCAGTGTGTATGGTAACGTTGGATCATTGTCTAGCTTACGGTAATGTTCAGGGTTGTTTAGCTGTCTGTAAGCCTCGTGCTTGTACTTATCTATCGGCCAAATAACTATACTTCCACCCTTATCTGCTTCCTTAATGACAATGTCGTTCCGGCAACTAAGATTTGAAATGACACGATTCTCTGATGAAGTTATGTTTTTAGGTCGCTTAGCTGTCTTGGATTGGCTTATAATTTCTTTAGTAACAGTTTTGAGGTATAGGTCGAGTTCTATGGCTTGTTCTGGTTCAGGAGTCCAAGTAGATTGGGCTCTAAGTGGGGTCGTCCCGGTGTCTGGTGCGTTGTTGTCGGCGAAAAAATGTCTTATCCGCATTCGTCGGGAAAATTCCGAAAGATCCTTGTGAAGCTCAAATTCATTTATTGTGTTGTTCGTGGGACAAAAGTTTAGGCCCTTGCTAAGTACGTCTACTTCTTCCCTACTTAATGTTTTTGAAATATCTACAACATTAGACTGATTTAATTTTGGGGAGCCTTCAGCCACGTCTGCTATTTGTAGATTCGAGCTCCCTTTTGTTGGCGTGAGGTAGCCGTTTGCCTGGAAGGTTGTTTTCTGATTGAAGTTCGCTTTCTTCCTCCGTTTTTGAACCAGTTTTCGAGACTGTGCTTCGTGGTACTGTTCTAAATCTTTCGTCTCATCTGGTGTCAGAGCTATGTTCTGAAGTCTATGGTTAAAACTTTCCAGTTGTTTTACGCAGTGTTCCGTGAGTATATTCAAAAGTGAGAAGGAGGCATTGTTTAATGTTGTCTGCCAGTTTGCACGATGATGGGGTGGGAGTGTTCCTAGAGCTGGTATAGCCTTCAGGGTTAGTCCCTTGGGGATTATATTGTTCTGTGTGCAGTCTGTGTACGTTTTCAGATGAAAAGTGTAACTCACACGTTTCTTGGTAAGTTTTCTGGCCTGCAGAAATTCTGTACTGCGTGGCTGAGAGTGGTTATTAACTTTCAATGACTGTCATTTATTTGCCTTTTGGCGGGTAGATTTGCGTGTTGTTTGCTTCTGTTTAGCAGGTTTGTTTCCGCATGCCTCACTTAGTTCCACCTCTGTTTCTGTTTGAGTCTTTGCGTGTGCAGGCGAGCGTGTTGGTGTCTGTGTGAATGTTTCGGTTATGGATTTTGTGTTGTCTGTGACAGTTGTGTCTGTTTGTACTGCCATTGCGTGTGCAGGCGAACGTGTGGGTGTCTGTGTGAATGCTTCGGTTACGGATTTTGTGTTGTCTGTAACAGTTGTGTCTGTTTGTACTGCCGTTGCGTGTGTAGGCGAGCGTGTGTTTGTCTGTGTGAATGCGTCGGTTATGGATTTCGTGTTGCCTGTAACAGTTGTGTCTGTTTGCACTGCCGTTGATTTCGTCTTTGGAATAACATGTGCGCGGTGGCTCGTTTCACAATGAGTTGTCTGTGTGCCCGAAGTGACTGTTGCAGTTGTGTTGTGCGGGGTGGCAGTGTCGGTAGGGTTAGATTTACAGAGTGTTTTTCTGTACTTGTCCTTAATAAAGGATTTGATGTTTTCGGAAGCTAGATGTATTCCTCTGGGGTTCAGATGGAAGCCATCCCAAGCTAGGTGTTCATGCGGTGCTTCGTGTATTTCTGCGTGGTGCATTGTGTCGACGTTCTTGTGGACGTGTTCTAAGTTAAATATTAACGAGTTGAGTTTGTTGATTTCCTCATTGTGTTTCATGAGCTTGTTAGTTTGGTGGATTAGTGGTCGGTGTTTGTTTTGTAGGCGGGGAGCAACCGTTGTCACGGTTATGTGTGCGTTTGGGCGAGCTGTTTGTATGGTGCGTATTACGTCGTTCATGGACTCGATCGTTTCCGTGGCGTTGTGTGTGTTAGGTTGTTAGTGCCTACATTGATGATGAAGTGTGTGGTGTCCACTGGTGCGTCACAAACTAATGGAAGAATATCTAATGTTTGCGCCCCGCTTAAATGTCTTATGTACGGCGCGTGTGGTCCGGGTGGAAAGTATTTCTTCAGGTACTTGTACTGGCTATCTGCAAGGATCGCTACATGTGCAAAGGATAACAAGGGGCACTTGCCACAACAGACAATACTGTCACGTTGTAGTAACGGTGAACAACTACAGTAGCACAGCGCAAGTCAATGAACCAGCGTTTTAGTGGGCGAACCAATGCCTAGCAATGATAGGGGTGAACACACTCGTTGATCTTCGAAATCTGATCAGCGGATCAGACGCGTCGGCTAGTTAATACATGGCTCAATGAACCTTCCAGCGTGATCGCTGGCGCTCGCGTAAGTTCTAGAATGTACACCAGTATTCGAGTCGCGCATAGAATTCGATTACATGAGGCAGCGAATAGAAACATCGATAACATTCGAGAAACTTCCGATACAGAAAAGCGGGTCTCGCGCTGATCGATAACCTTTAACATTTGTTAGCTGATAAAATACGGTGACCGATTGAAGATAAACAAGTGTGCGTGTTAATACTGCATCGGGTGAAAACGATGTGGGCATCTACACAAGTCGCTGCGCAGGAGCCATTGCTGAAGTCTGGTGTTTTTTGAAGGGGACGAAAATAAACGCAGAAACATTTGACGCGTACTGCGGTGACAGATGTTCGTGTTTATTTAATTATTGATAATAACAAAAAGAGTATTCACTGCAGAATGAATTGAGATGGACGTAAACACTACAATTTACCCATGGTCACACATAGGCGAAAGTCTTCCGTAAAGTCTTACAGCCGGCGGAACATTATAATTATATTGTAAAGGGTTTACTAAAGATCGGAGCAGCGCAGTGTTGACAGTCAAACGAGACACAGCTTTCAAGCACGAGCACCGCTGCGAGCAAAAGCGCAGCACCCACTAGCGTCTGGGCAGACTATACAGCGAGAGAAAAGACAATGTCACGTCCACGACGGCGCTGGTCCGAAGACGGTTCAACTGGTTCGATGAAACAATTCACGGGACATGCGCGTTCGACGACGCAGTAAGGGCCTTCATACTTCGGGAGTAGTTTCGATGAGAGGCCAGAGTTGAACGGGACAGAGAGCCACACAAGCGCACCAGGAAGCAAGGTGACCGCGGAAGTGGAGTCGCCGTGAGTGCTCTTCTGGCGCTCTTGGTCGTTGGAAATAAAGGCACGTGCGAGGTCACGGCATTCTTCAGCATGCCGTGCTGTGGCAGAAATAGGTGAGCCCTCGGATGCATCCGGCCGGTAAAGTAAAATTGTGTCGATGGTGTGCGACGGGTGTCGACCATATAGTAAGAAAAAGGGCGAAAAGCCAGTGGTGCCCTGAGTAGCGGTGTTGTACGCTTAGGTGACGAAGGGCAGAATGGCGTCCCAGTTCGTGTGGTCGGAGGCGACGTACATTGAAAGCATGTCGCCGAGCGTGCGGTTGAAGCGTTCTGTGAGGCCATTGGTTTGGGGGTGGTACGCTGTAGTTGTCCGATGAATAACGTGGCACTCTTTAAGAATGGCTTCAACCACTTCCGACAGGAAGACACGATCGCAATCACTGAGCAATTCCTGGGGTGGACCATGCCGCAGGATGAATCGGCGAAGGAGAAATGAGGCAACATCGCGCGCTGTAGCTGATGGGAGAGCGGCGGTTTCGCCGTATCGTGTGAGGTTATCTACTGCCACAGTGGCCCAGCGGTTACCAGCCGACGTCAAGGGAAGTGGCCCATACAAATCAATTACAACGCGCCCGAACGGCCGGCTAGGGCAGGGTAG
Organism: Dermacentor silvarum; assembly: GCF_013339745.2. Taxonomy (NCBI): domain Eukaryota; kingdom Metazoa; phylum Arthropoda; class Arachnida; order Ixodida; family Ixodidae; genus Dermacentor; species Dermacentor silvarum. The sequence goes on along the minus strand of NC_051159.1, from coordinate 31,460,376 downwards.
TGGCTGCAGACCAGCTGGCGAGAGCTGGGGTGAAGATTTCCGGCGCTGGCAGTCGGGGCATGAGCGAACGAACTGTTGAACGTACTTGTACATTCCTCGCCAGTAGTACCGCTGTCGAAGGCGCTGGTAGGTTTTGAAAACTCCTGAGTGTGCGCACTGTGGATCGGCGTGAAAGGATGCGCAGATTTCGGAGCGCGGACTGCAAGGAACTATTAATAACCACTGGAGGCCGTCTGCGGCATAGCTGCGTCGGTGAAGCAGGTTGTCGCGAAATGGCGAACCTGACGACGCAACGTACGAGTGGTTGACTGTGGTGATGGGTCAGCAAGCAAGTCCATAATCGAGGCAATCCACGGGTCCTTGCGCTGCTCGGAAGCCATAGTCTCAAGGCCGATTGAAGAAACAGCTCGCTGGGATAGTAATCAACAGGCATTGTCGTCAGGCAAGGGAGAGCGTGATAGGGCGTCGGCGTCTAAATGTTGGCGTCCGTTGCGGTACAGCACGCGGATATCGTAGTCCTGCAGGCCAAGTGCCCAGCAGGCAAGACGACCTGAAGGATCCTTCAACGATGACAGCCAACATAGTGCATGGTGGTCGGTGACGACATCGAATGGGCGGCCATACAAATAAGGCCGGAACTTAGTAAGAGCCCAGATGATAGCCAGACATTCTTTTTCCGGGACAGTGTAATTGGTCTCGGCTTTCCGAAGGGTGCGACTGGCATAGGCCACGACATATTCAGGAAAGCCAGGTTTGCGCTGCGCAAGGACAGCGCCGAGGACAACACCGCTGGCATGTGTGTGTACCTCTGTAGGGGCCGTCGGGTCGTAGTGGCGCAAAATTGGGGGAGTCGTCAGCAAACGGAGATTTGCGAACGCTTCCTCGCACTCTGACAACCACGAATGAAGGGGTCCGTTGCATCCAAGGAGCTTCGTCAGAGGTGATATGATGGCGGCGAAATTTCGAATGAAGCGTCAGAAGTAAGAACATAAACCTAGGAAACTTCGCAGTTCTTTGATGGGCGTAGGTTTAGGGAATTCGGCTACGGCACGAAGCTTGGCTAGATCGGGGAGAATTCCATCCTTGGAAAGGACGTAACCCAGTATCGTCAGCTGCCGCGCTGAAAATCGGCACTTGTTTAAAGTCAGTTGTAGGCCGGCGTTTCTCAAACACGTCAAAACACGCCGGAGGCGTTGAAGGTGCGTGGAGAAGTCCGGAACAAAAACAACGACGTCATCAAGGTAGCACAAGCACGTGTGCCATTTCAAGCCGCGCAGAACGGTATCCATCATGCGCTCAAAAGTTGCTGGCGCATTACAAAGTCCAAATGGCATGACGTTAAATTCGTACAAGCCGTCGGGAGTGACAAAGGCTGTCTTCGGTCGATCGTTATCTGCTATAGGTATACCCTGAACGCAGATCGAGAGATGAAAAAAAATTCTGTTCCTTGTTGGCTGTCAATAGCGTCGTCGATTCGCGGAAGCGGGTAAACGTCCTTACGAGTGATCTTGTTGAGGCGCCAATTGTCCACACAGAACCGTACAGAACCGTCTTTCTACGTAACAAGGACGACGGGACATGCCTATGGACTGTGGGAAGGTCGGATCACTTCGCGGCGGAGCATATCGGCCACTTGTTCATTAATCACGCGATGTTCTGTAGCCGATGGTAGCCACTGTGATTATTAGCACACGATGGGCAAGGAAAGGAAATGAAAAGAAAACAAAAAAATGTCACAGAGAAGTTTCACGCGCACACTGATGTACGCGTCGCTCAGTCCTAAACCACCGTTCGGCGCGTCAAGAGTTCCGAAAAACCATCTCACGGTTTCGGTCGTGACGATCGACTCGCTTGTCGTTGCCGCGGTACGGTCGCCGAGGCGAGCCGAGGCAGAGGTGGCATGGTTGCTGCTACTGGAACCGTCGCCGGCACACGGCTGCGCTACCGTGTGCGGCGCCTGGCTACGTTGAGGACACCCTTGCGATGTCCGGTCGCAACTCACGAGGACCGCGACCCAGGGTCGACCCACACGGACAGCACCTCGGTAGGCCGCGACCAAGAACGGCCCTCAGCAACTGCGCCCTGGCAGGAGCTGCTCAGCAGGCCTCGTCCTTGATCCCGGAACAGGCCTCCGCATCTGGCCCGGGTAGGCACGCCTTGGTCACTCGGCCGCAGCAGGAACAACGGCCCGAGCTCTTGTTCCCGAGCGTTGCACCCGATCTGCTGCCACCGTGGCTTCGCCGCTCGAGCTCCTCCGCACGTTCTCCGGGTAGCGCTTCTTTTCCTTCGGTTTGTTCTTTTAGGGGCGAAGCTCCTTAGGGTGTGGGTCTGTCCCTCCTCTGTAGTATGTAGTAGTAGTAGTAGTAGTCGTCGTCGTAGTAGTAGGTAGCCACGTCTACTTTTATGAAAAAAAAATTCCGAAAGTTGTGTCCGTAGCGCGCAATCGAACCAGGGACCCCTCGCTTCCGAACGCGCAGCGCTAACCACTACGCCACGAAGCGCACATGGACACACGCACCACGATGACAATAAATGCCCAACATTAACGAAAGACTGCGCGTTTCTAACGCGTTTGTGCTAGTGCGTTACGGCCCGTGTAAGAAGCTGGTGTAAGACGCTGTGGCCTCTCCGCCTTACCCCCGTATTCATAAACGCTCCTCGACTTGAACTTGACTTGTCACCGCCTTGGGCAGCGCGTTCGAAACGCGTTGAAGGCGGTGGCAAGTCAAGTTCAAGTCGAGGAGCGTTTATGAATACGGGGGTTATACTCTCTCAGCAGTCATGTGATGGCGTCGGCAAACGCGGTGCACGTTCCGGCATGTGTAAACGGCTGCGTAAGACGCTGTGGCCTCTCCCCCTTACTAGAGAGTACTGCACGTTTCTAACGCGTTTGTGCTAGCGTCCCCTTAAGCGGGAGATGGTGCAATTATAATGAAGGGCGCTGTTATAAAATAGGAATGACGTCACATATGGCGCGTGTCATTGGTGGAAGTCAATCGTTCGATTTAGTGCGGCGAGACTGGGCGAATTACACGGAAGATTCACGGTTTACCGATGATTCCCTCCGGAGCTTCGCTCACTCATCATCACTGCGACGATTAGTTTTCCTCTTCCCGAGCTGCGGGACGAGGCCGCATTGGTGATAGCGAGCGTCGGCGTGGAGAAGGTGAGCGGCGGGTAGTGGGCGTTGGGCGGAACGTAGGTGACGATGCCGAAGGGTCGTCGTAACATGGGCGGGGAGAACCGACCATGCGATTTGGTGCATATGTTGTTGCGCTAGGCGACTGCACGCGATTACAGTAGCGTGCGCCGTGACCAGCGTAGCCGCACGAAAAACAGATAGGCCGGTTTTCAGATGTACGCCACCGATTCGCTGTGGTGGGCCCTGTCCATGTAGGAGGACGCGTTGTGCGGGTCGACTTGTGATATGGTGGCATGGCTGGCTGTGGTCGGGGCACAGTGAAGACGTCGGCGTAAGTGAGAGGCCCACCCTGACTGAATGGGTGGGGCCTGGCGACGACTTCCGCGTAGCTGAGTGGTGCAGCTGGAGGGATCTGTTGGGGCCTGGCGACGACTTCAGCGTAGTGGAGAGGTGCGTTGCCAAAATCTCGTTGAGTTCGTGCGCAATGGCAAGGCGGAGCGGGGGCTTAAAACTTGACATTGGCTCTTGTATGGGTGGCGGTTGTGTAAAGGACATCAAGGAGAGCTGGCGTGCAATTTCCTGGCGCACGAACGCCTTCATTTCTACCATCAACGCTGACTGCTCAGAAATGGCCGTCAAGCCAGCGAGGTGTTCGTCGCGTGATGGAGGGCGACGGGTCAACGATCGCTGCCTGCGTAACTCCTCGTAACTTTGGCACAGTGTAATTATCTCTGCCACAGTCCGAGGATTTTTGGCAAGCAGCATGTTGAAGGTATCGTCTTTTATGCCTTTCATAACGTTCCTGATTCTATCAGACTCCGACATGGTCGCGTTGACTTTCTTGCATAAGTACATGATGTCTTCGATGTAACTTGTGAATGATTCACCGACTTGCTGAGCTCGTTCCCGCAAACACTATTCGGCGCGCAGCTTACGAACAGCAGGGCGACCAAAAACATCCACAAAAGACGTCTTGAAGTCTGACCACGTGGGAAAATCCGTTTCATGGTTGTTGTACCATAGGCTGGCCACACCAGCGAGGTAGAAGAGCACGTTGCTGAGCTTAGCTGCTCCATCCCATTTGTGGGCGCTTACCCGCTCGTAGGTCGTTAGCCAATCCTCAACGTCGGTGTCATCCGCGCCTGTGAAGATACCTGGGTCCCTATGGCGAGGCACACCAGAGCAGGGGGAGGCACTTGTTGGGAGGCTTCTTCAGGCATGTTCGAAGGTACGGTGCGGGATTGAAGTTCCAGGCTGCAGGTTTTGAGGGTGCAGCACCTCCACCACTTGTAAAGGGTTTATTAAAGATCGGAGCAGCGCAGCGTCGACAGTCAAACGAGACAGTTTTCAAGCACGAGCACCGTTGCGAGCAAAAGCGCAGGACCCACTAGCGTCTGTCTTCGCTACAATATTCAATTAAATTTACGGCGCATACTAGACGACGACGTAGAACATCATGACAGGTGGAGCTCACCCTGTGATTGTGTTCTACAAAAATTTGTAGTTTATGCCGTAAATGTTGTTGTAAATTGCCAACCAACTAGCTCAAACCAACATTATGTGCGACGATTATGTTTCGTTCAAGGCCACAAATTACCTTGTAGAAAACGGCGCTGTGAAATCATTGAAGGTGAATGATACTATAATCTACATGGAACCGTGAAAGAGAGATGCGTTGCTATTGAAGGCCACTGACCGAGCACGCTGGCAACTTAAAAACAATTTCCTTTAGAACCACCATATTGATAACAGTCAATGTCAGTGCGATATCATTTGAATTCAGAATCATCTGAAAATTGTTTCGAAACTATGTATCCATAAGTACAGTGCCGTCCGCTGCTGCGTAGAGCGCGCAGAAGCTGGCGGCAGTTGCTGGGTTCGAGATAGTGTGCATAGGAGAATGCGCGGCCGAATAGACATGTAGAACTGCTTTTGACGAGTGGCCAAGTTAAAAAGCGCCTTTGTTTACCCAAATCTGTGCTCGGCCTGAGGGCACTTGCGGCACGGTAAGTGCCATATAATGAAACGAATGGGCTGATAAAACGCGCCGGCCTTTCGCAACACATGAAACGCGCTCACGGATTGTTCGAGATAACAAAGGCGCTTACGATGATCACCTCCGTTACATGCAACACGCGCAAGTTTATTAGGCAACGCATGCTCCATGGGCACGCTATTTCGTTCCCGGCAACCGCCGCCGGGTGTCGCCCCGCAGAGCAAAGACGCCCGTTTGCGCGCTGTACACAGCAGTGGACGGCACTGTACGTTTATATCATATTAAGTTTTTACGGCGATTCCGTCGATTCACGGCCAATTATAGATTGCAGGGGAAGGTGTACAGTAAAGTACGACACACATGTCAAATTTCACATTTTTTATACCCCTCGAGAGGACGTGGTAAGTGACTCCTCGTGTAGTTACGGTTATAGTATAATAAGTCAGAGTTGACCGTAGATATTCCGAGTCCCTACTTCATGACTACGAGGAGCCGTTGGGGGAAGGGGGAGCGGGGCGGGGGTGGTAAATGTCCAGGCTATATCAGGCGTACCCAGTATTTTTCAACTATCATGTCGCCGTCATGACAGTCATATGGCGCAAGACAGTAAGCGTCGTCAGAACCATTCTCCTATCTTTCCATTTGGAAGTCTTTCTCTGTCTACGGGGCCTAGCGGATGACACGTTGGTTGCCCGTGCTAAACTAATTCATTACACGCGCGACCGTAGGTACGTTTTCGGGAAGCGTTGTAGGCCAACCACATCCAACAACTTGTCCGAAATTTGGAGAACAGTGTGGTGCGTTCTCCAATGTCATGGCGGACATGTTATGACATGACTGTCATGTCATTCATGTCATGCATGTCATGTCATACGGCCACGGCGGCCGCATTTAGATGGGGGCGAAATGCGAAAACACTATTAGATCTTGCCGTTGAGTGCGGGAGTCAGGGGACGTCGAGGACGGACTGTGGGAAATGGAGGTTTATTTACATTATTTACAGTGCTAATATACAAAGTAATGAACAGCCATACAGCGATCGACGACTGGCAGCAAATCGGACGCTGTGGCCCGTGGCAAGAAGAGGAATGTCCCTCTCCTCGATTTGTCGCTCTTTTAACCCTTTCGGTCTCTCGGAATTCCTCGGGGTTCATTGAGGTCCCTCGGGGTCCTGTCATTTTTGGCCAATCGTCGAGCCAGCTCAAGTGTCGTCATTTTCCTCCCCTGGTATTGGCCCGTGCAAGTGCCGTCATATTCGGCCAATGGGGACGCTCCGAGGGCTCCATTGTCCGATGGTTGATTTGCCTCCGGCGTTGCCTCATCGCCTGGAAGCGTTCATCTCGAAGAGACGGGATGTCCTCGAAATGACCCTCCAGATCTGCAAAACCGCTTTGCTCGGGACCAAGGCCTCGTACCTGGAACCGTGCCCGTCTCCCGTTGCACTTTCGGGAAGAGTCAAGCAAGGGGAGAGACAATAGCTTGACGTGAGGCGCATGAGGTGGGGGGTCGCCAACCTGCCTGACGGGTCCGGTAGCGTGGTTGATGTGCCTCGGCGCACCATAATTAGAATGCGACGGCCTTTTGAGGTGGTGGGGAAACTTCAGTGATTCCAGGAAAGGGTCCGTATGCAACAACGCCCATGTGCTTAGATTTATATGCACATTAAAGAATCCCAGGCGGTCCAAATAATTTCGGAGTCCCCCTCTACGGCGTGCCTCACAAACATATCTTGGTTTTAGGGCGTAAAACCCCATAATTTTTTAAGAAGCTCTTATGTTACCAATATTTGCATAGCACAGCAACAAAGAATAACAACATGTTCAAGAAAGAAATCATTTAGCTTCATTAATTCAAATATCCTGCGACAGCGGTGCGCATGGGCAATGATTAGCATTCTTTACCAACTTTCTGCACTTTAAGTCTGTCTGTCATGTCATGGCATGGTATGACATGACATGCATTAAATGAATGACATGACATGTATGTCAATTAAACCATCCTAATACCATATGGTCGTTTCTGTAACTGAATACATCTACATATGCATGATATGACATGCATGCGTGACGTGAGATGAATGATATGACATTAATTAATAATAAATTAGCGGGGTTTACGTGCCAAAACCACGGTCTGATTATGAGGCGCACCGTAGCAGGGAACTCCGCAATAGTTTGGACCACCTGGAGTTCTTTAACGTGCACCTAAATTTAAGTACACGGGCGTTTTCGCATTTCACCCTATCAATATGCGGCCGCTCTGGCCGTATGACATGGCATTCGTAAGATGAATGACATGACCGCCATGTCATAACAAGTACGCCATGACATAAATGGCATGATTGACATGAATTACGTGATATTCATGTCATGATATAACATTTTGCTTCATGTTTAGCGTTTTGTGGATCATTTACACCGCACTGTTACATACACTGACATATAGGTACGTTGAAAATTTCGGACACTCCGCAGTCTTTCTATGTAGCTTGAAATGTAATCAGTGTTATTATGAGATCATAATGACATTAAATTCTATGCTTTCTTGCTACGCTACCGGACTTACTTCTAGGAAATTTAGCAACAGTACCTTCTAAGCATTTTCGCTGAACTATACCAGCGGCGCCCACTGATCTATAAATAAAGTGCGACGGCGATGATTCTCGCGTCCCCTAGTGGCGAGTTTCGTCACGTGGGAAATCATCAGTTCTCTACCAAGGTAGCAAGATGAAGGCGTGTGCACGATGTCTGTTGGCTCGGTTCCTAATCAAATGGGATCGATGGATGCAGATAAGCGAGACTGAAGCACAACCCGTACTGGTTAAAGGAGTATTTCGTTGACTTCCGCGCCAGCTCGCAGGCGTGTTCTGCCTAGTACCGTGCATCACTGCGTGAGTAGGTAGCCAGCGCTAATCACGTTCTCGGGAGAGTGTTTGATTACATTAGACGGCGCCTTAGCTGGACAACTCGAACGTAGTGTTCTGGCGCAGTACTCTCGGTTCTGGGTTGTTTTGTAGTGTTCTGAACGTAAGCAGTTCAGTGAAGTCTGTTTCGATTGGCAGGAAGCAGCAAGCAGATCGCCAAAGGAAACTCCCTGATTATATGATTTACCACCCACTTGCTTCGGGAAGAAGGGAATATTTCCGGGAGAGAAAAAGGGTTGATATGGTATCTTTTGGTTTAACCCGTTGTTGCGTGAGTGATGTTGGGTAAGCGAAAATAGCATGCGACCCAGAGCTGAAAACCTTGTATGTACGTACATCTTGAAATAAGGCAATCCAGGGCGTTCCCACCGCTGTCGTCTAGTTTATGAGATCATGTACATCTTAGGAAGCATTACCGTTTACAAGGCGCAACGGAATCTTTCTGGACGTAAAACTTGTCGTACCTTGCAAAAGACCAAAAAATCTTGACAGGAACACCAGAGAAAGCCAACTTCTGCGTAGGTGGATACATCTTGGACTATCGCTTTTGAGAAAGAAGAAACAAGAAATAAAAAAAAAAAACTTGCATCAGATAAAAAAAAATTAAAACAACCCCAATGGAATGCAAAAATAATTTTGACGTGCGTATTGCATGATGGAACTGAACCCCTTTATTTCTAAATGCTGCTGCTTGTTTCAGTCCTTAAGTTTAGTGCTTCATATTGAGAGACCATGTACTTTTAAATTTCTTTATGCTAGCGCTTACTGCAAGTGAAGCGCAAGAAACAGAAACAGACGGATGGTGCAACACAAGGAATATCACGCTTATTTTCGGTCACGTGGTACTTGAAACGCCATCCACGCCTCATTTACATGCGCGTCACGCTTATACTTACTGTTTAAACGGGAACCGTCGGTTTCCGTTTCTTGCGCTTCACTTGCAGCATGTTGTACCAACAAAGCCAAATTTCCGCTTTCTCAAGCTATATCTTAGTTCAGTGCAAATTGTATAATGTGTACACTTGTCGCTTTAGGGCCTGGTGAAACAAATAGGTGATTCCAACTATCAGCTGGAATCAGCTAGCGCAAGACAGGGGTAATTGGAGATCGCAGGAAGAAGCCTTCGTCCTGCAATGGACATAAAGCTGCTGCTGATGATGATGATGGTGGTGATAAATATGAAAGAAATAGCAGACCGTAAGCCGGCTTTCTTTCATAAACGTGGTTGTCGGGAAGGGGTAGTCGCAGGATCCTGAATGCATTCAGCAAATAAATTGCCTTTTTAAGGCACACTTCGCGGTGAAGTTTCCTATAAGCTTTAGTGGAGGCTGTGAGAATCACCGTGATTTAAGACCAGCCTTCAAAAACTAATGTGCGCTTTGTGAATGTGTTCTCTTTTAGCTGTTTAGAGAAAAAAGGTGACGTAGGTCTACGGCTGCAACGCCAATGCTTACAGTGTGCTTGTCTTCATATGCTACCTTGAACACAACTTAATAGAACCTTACTAAAATCCTTATCCAATTCCAAAATTATGCTACCGTAAAAAAATAAGTATTTTGCGCCATATTAGTGCTCCTGCAAATGGTCTACGAGCCGCGGTTGCTCAGTTGCCATGGCGCAACGCTTCTGAGCTCAATGTCGCGGGTTCGATCCCGGCGGTCATGGCCGCATTTCGATGTGAGGAAAAGAAAAAAAAAAAACGTTTGCTTGTTCAATTAGATTAATCTGCACGCTAACAAATCCCAGGTTGTCAAAATAAGTATGGCATCTTGCACTGCGGCACGCGTTATGATCAGATCCTGAGTTTGGCCCGTAAAGCTCAAGAATTTCTTTCCGGGACATCTGCGTTAAATGCTAAAACAAAGCTTTTCGGTATCCCCTCTTCTAGTCGTATTTCATGTGTTTGCACCTGAATTCACTTTTCCTTTCATGTTCATCAAAAAGACCACCTCTTGCAACGCCAACAGCTAGCCCATGTGGTTACCGGGACGACAGTCCTTTAGTCACCATTGTATTCACACTGCTATACCTGATGAAGAAAATGCCGGTGTTTTAGCCGCACTGAATGTCAATGGTATCTTTGTATTGTATATTGCAATGGGCAAATAATATATGATAGGTAAAGCAACGGAACACAACTCTGAGTTTGGAGAACAGGATAGAGCAGTTTTTTATTAAAAACGATAGAAAAAAGAAAGCCCGTGAGACTGCCATCACAGCTAGGGTTTGCAACGCAAAGTGATGAATAATAACACAATAAAAACGCGTACAAACACAAAGTGAAGCTTGCACAGCGGGATTTATGACGACTTCATCAGCGCCAGATTGGCTATTCAGAGGAGACACAGAAGACACCTGCTACAACCGAACTCCCGTTGACGATGGGTTGGACGGCTTGGCATCGCAGCACCGTGGCTTCTGTTAAACATATATAGGCGTGCTCCTTCGCTGTTCTGCCACATTGACGTTTACTGTCTCCCAGAACGCACAGTCCTAGGTGGCTTAGAGTACAATACGATGCAATACGTTCGGAGGGCGAACACTGAACAAACCTATCTTCGAAATAATGGAAACAGCTGCACCACGTGGCCGCCTGAAAAAAGGTTCTTTCGACCAAGCATGGCCTTCACATCTTCATCGGAAGAGTCGGGGACAAAAAGTAACAAGCACCCAACAAAGGCGGCCGCGCATAAAAAGAAAAGAAAAAAAATGACACAGAAAAAAAATACAGCATTCCGGTCCCCGTTACGGCTTTTGGCAGGAAAGGTAGGAAGAAGAAAGAGGTTCCTTGGAAGCCGGGCTATTTTTAGTATTTACTGTTTCTGCGCCAGCTCACTGCTACCGGCGCACTTCTATTATTCCTCTGTGGCTGGGATGGGCGTAGGCTTTATTAAACGCGGCCGCGTCCCGGCGCACAGCTTTCTTCCCTAGCGGAGGCCAGTGGCGTTGGGCTCCCAAAAGCCAAGCAAATGTCCACTAGTCTCACCGCCTTATTTCCGCTGCCCCCGAGCCTACCGAGTATGTCTTCTTTTCTAAGCGTATACGTGCCTTCACACTGAACTCGCTTTCCACAACTCCTCCGCGCCTTTACTCTTTGACCTTCTGTATCTTCCCGCATATGTTTCTAATTTTTCACGCGCAATCTCTCTGTCGGCTTGCTGATAGTCTTTTTTTTTTTCGTGCCTTCACTTTGTGTTTCCTTAGGATGTTCACCGTTCTCTTGTGGCTACTTTTCACCTTTTTCGCGCCCACTTCTGGAGCCCTCTATTTTCTATCAAACACATTCTAGCCGCTCTCGCGAAACTCTTTCCCTTCCTTCGGAATTTTTCTTTTTAGATCCCTCTAGCAAACCGCATTGCGAAAGCGCGCGAGCCCGGCAATCCCCACCCCTCTATTGGAAGCCGTATTTTTGCGACGACTCCCAGCGAGAAGGTGCCGCAATACCGCCGACCTGCAAAGCAAGCGCCACAGTTGGCGAAATGCGACCCCATTTGCGCGAGCCGCGAAGCGCACAAAGAACGGCGCTCAGATGTACGAGCACGCTGATGTCTTCGTCATCGCACCTTCTATGGATCAGTGGTGGCATGTGGGAGTGAAAAAAAAAACACACACACAAGAAAAACTTGGTGGCGTTGCTTGGCTGAAACAGATCAAAAAACTGTTGCGCAATGCAGTCATTTATTGGGCAGTGTTCAAACTCACACTAGGCTCATGTGACCGTGGCCATACTGTCCGCAATTGCTAGCACAACGTATTGTCTTTAATAACATTAACTAACAATGTCTTTAATAACAATTCTGATCATGCTAAAATATTTCTATTTGTTTTCGTGAGTAAGGTTGATTGAACATTACAAACTATCATTTTGCTTATTCTCACAGAGCCAGGGATGAAAAAATGTGGGGAGGCGAGGGGTCAGCTCACAATTCAATATAATACTAGGAACAAGAGCGTTAGACATTTTACTTAATCACCACAAAAACTGAATTATTAAAGCTGGCACTGGAAGCAATTAGAATATGTGTTTACAGTATTTTTTGAAACTTCGGACCTGAAGGCAGTCTCTTATTGTCACGTCCCCATTTGGTACAATTTCGTAGACTAGCAATAGGCTCGAGGCATCAGGCACTGAGATATGTCATCTGCGAAAAGGCTCGGCCGAATACTGTTACTAAGTCCATGAGGAAAGATTTTTGGAAGGTGAACAAGATTTGGTTGGTTTGGCCATTTGCGGTCTCATAAAATAAAGGGACAGCATAAGGGATTCACTTCAACCACGCATCGCAAATTCCCGAATCGTGTGCGTACCTGCGCATATAGAATGCAGCATACGGAATGATTGGAATGGCACCTGATATTTTTTTAACGGGGACTCTAAGGCTTACAATATTGCGACATTTGACGCATGAGCTTACGCGCTACAGTGCCGTGCACGGCACAAGAACGTAGACCTATAAGTGCTCGCTTAAGCCGATGCAACCCGTATGGGTACCCCTGTTCTTAAAGAAAGCATACTTTTTTATTTATTTATTTACAAGGTTTCTGATGGCCTTATAATAAGGCCGTAAACAGGAGTGGGCAGTGAGACAATGTCTCTCTTGTTGAAAAAAATAATAATAGCACACTGTAATGTTATACACAAGTGTTGAACAAAAAAAAAGCATTGTGAACACACAATTGGGAACATACTTAGAGAATACAAATAAATTACACAATGCATAACGTATACTGAAAGATGTGCTAACGCCAGAACAACAAAAATGATTAGGACAGATAAGTTGACAAAAAATTGTTACAATTGTTTCAGCTGCGCTAAACAAGAAGGCACTGTTGCTGCACCCACAAAATCGCTCGGGAGACCATTCCGCTCAAGAACAGTTCGCGGAAAAAAAGACTGCTTGTAGGTGTTAGTCCTGCAAGAAAATTCTTTTAATTTTTTTGAATGATCCGCCCTCGTGGGTTGTCGTGTAACTTTTTCTATGTATGCACTCGAGGCATTGCCAAGCTCATCATGATAGAGCAAGGACATGTATTTTAATATTTCCCGATGTCGTCGTAGTTGCAAGGATTCCAAGTTCGCTGTTTGAAGAAGAACACTAACGGAAGTATGGCAACTGTACGAGCGAAATATAAAACGAGCGGATTTTCTCTGCACGTTCTCAAGTTTATCTATATTTTTTTTAGTGTACGGATCCCAAGCCACGGAGGCATACGGACAGATTCATTTGATGTACTTTTCATTGTCTTACGTAGCACATAACTTCCTAGTGGGAGTAGTGCCACGTAGCACTTCCAGAAGTTAATAAATAATTTATTTATTTATGAATTACGAATAATAATTTAAGAACAAATAAATGGCTTATTTCGGTTCCCTTGAAATAAGACTGACCCGGGTGTGTTCATGGGTATTGAGCCTTTCAACAAAAAAAATGTGTCTAGATGGATGTCGTCGTAGTTGCAAGGATTCCAAGTTCGCTGTTTGAAGAAGAGTACAGGCCAAGAATGCCTGTACAACAATGTCTACAGACCCTTCTAACACACTCCTGTAAAGATCTCTGATGGGATTGACAGTATCACAAAATAAATAAATACATACATATATTAACCGATTTGTTCGATAATCATTGGTGCGCAATCCAGCTACCTATGCTTAGAGCTTATGTTTATTTTTAAGTCCAAGTTGAACATGGCAACATCACTAGAAAAGTTCTGTGTGGAAGAACATAGGACCGTCATCACGTTCCTGATTCTGCAAGGGAAACGTGCGAAGCAGGGCCAAATTCACAAAGCTTTTCTTTCTTAAGTGCTTTTTGTCCCTTACCGGCTGCTTTCGCAAATCATAAGTCTGCCACAACAATTGGCTAGAATCGGCTCTTACGAACAGTATAGCGTGAGAACGTTTTTGTGAATTCGGGCCCAGGTTCATAAGGAAAGGTCACAGATAGGTGACAGTGGTCCTTCATATGCTATACTCTTCAAAACGTTTGCACCGTTTGGGGCTTATCTTGTCCCACAACGATCAGCGTTATCTGCATTACTTGCGTTTCCTTTCTTGAAAACTCAATGCTCGCTACTTTCCTGTCAAGAATGCCATGTCACGCTGATAACCCCTGTACCGTTCGTGACCTGTATGTACCGGGCTCGCAGCGTTAAAGCAAGTAAATGCGAGCAAAATAGATGACGATTATTGTTGTGGGACAAGATAAGCCCACGCGGGTGCAAAATTTCTCCAAAGTTTACAGTTACACTTTCAGTTGTAAATATAAAAACTGTCGATTTTGGTACGGTAAGTCAAAAACCTAGTGGGAGGCCTGTTGCTCTCTCAATGGCGGCAAATCTGAAAGTCATTTATGATATGATCTAGGACAACCGCCGAATAATGTCTAATATTATTGCTCCATATCTGGCAATATGACGTGACAGAGTTGATGTCAGTATCCGCAACGACTTGGAAATGAGAAACCCTGCAGCAAAGTACATCCCAAAACTGTTGACAGCTGAACAAACCAGGAAGCGTAGAGAGGCATCGCTTGCTGTTTTGGAACATTTGGTAAACATTAGTCAGACTTTCTAGACGAACTGGTAACTTGAGACGACACATACAACTACGATTATGATTCCAAGACAAACTGTTTCGGAATCCCACAATAGAGGCATAGTGGTTTTTTCAGCTAAATTAAGTATAATGTGTGCAAAGGTGGTGCCGAAACAAATGGTAGCATTTTTTTTTAAATAAGCGGGAATTTCGTCTGGCGGACTGGGGCCAGCAGGACTGAACCAATAATGCAGTGTATAGCTGTGCTTTTGTGACAAATCTGAGGCAGAATACCAAGAAAGAACAAAGTCATCCTTTTGCGTGAGAATACCTCGCCACACACTGTAAGTGAAAGAGTAGCAAAACTGACATGCTTAGGCTTTCAA